>NC_037670.1:83842563-83958640 GCF_003255815.1 Theropithecus gelada
TTCACTGGGAAGTCTTTCAGTGGGAAATGAATAAATGTTGTACATTGTTATGTTCAGTTATGTCAATAAACCCACTTACTAATAGAGATAATTTGTTGGAGTTTCCAAATATTTTATACACTTTCACAATGATACAATGCAGTTTCCACTTATGGAAATGAAACATAAGCTTGACGTCTTTCTGTCCTTTTTAATGTTTTTTATTTCCATTTTCATAGGTGAATATGGACTTTATTTTTAAGAAACGGATGTGTGATGTTATGCGCAAAGAAACAATGAAATGGCTCTAAAAGCAGATGGTCAGCCACAGTATGAAAGTGCTGTTGGAAACCAGTGACATTAAGGTGCAGATGATCGGGTCTCGGCAGGCATTGCCTGTTTAAAGGAAACTGATGAAAAGTTTCTGAAACTGATGAAAAAAGGCTTGACTAGCCCTTTGGCTCTCATGGTCAAAAATATGAAGGAATTATCTTGAACTGGAAGTCATTTTTGATTTTTGCCACTACACAGCTTATGAAAAGATAACATTCCTAAGGAAAAAAGAATAAACTTGTTATGAGTTAGGAGTATTCAATGAAAGAGCCACTGGCTAGTCTGCAATGTTGTAGGACCTTCAGGTCAACCAATGGGATTACTGTTTCCATAATGCAGGGGATTTTGCGGTGCTACCAGGTAATAAATAATTAGCATGTGATCAGAACACCTTGCTAAATTGTCACACACCTGATTTTCACCAGAAGTACAGCAACGTATATTAAACCATTAAAAGAGACACTGGATTGCCTGGTATTTGTGTTTAACCACTCCCTCCTGTTCTTATAAGACTGGAAGGTAAATGGTGATGAAGCATACTAGTGGTAGAAGTTTATTCCCAATTCCAGACCATTGCCTAGTATCAATATCGTCACCATCCTCAGTATAGCATCATGAAAATCTGGAATGATGCTAAGGAAGTGATGAAGTCACTTAGTCATTAGAGGGTTGCATTCATTCTTTTTACCTGATCTCTACTTCAGCTTCCTCATCAGTTAAAATGGGCAGCCTAAGAATCCTGATTGCATAGTGCTATTGTGAGGCATAAATGGGTAAGTAGCATTCAACAACGCCAGTTACACCACAGATGTTCAATAAATATGAGATGTAGCAGTGGTAGTAGTATTCTTCTTTACACAGGGCAACAAATCGTATGATTAAGGGATTTCAGGGACAGGCATTTCTGCTTAAGCCATAACCAGCCAGAGAATTCAGATAATGGAATTACGGCAATCCTTCTCCTCTTTTTCTAGTTAATTGAAACATTTCTGCATTTCTTTTGAGAAGTGTCTGTTAGTGTCCTTTGCCCACTTTTTAATGGGGTTGTTTTTCTCTTGTAAATTTAAGTTTCTTACAGATGCTGGATATTAAACCTTTGTAAGATGCACGTTTTGCAAATATTTTCTCCCATTCTGTATGTTGTTGACTCTGCTGATAGTTTTTTTGCTGTACAGCAGCTCTTAAGTTTAATTAGATCCCACTTGTCAATTTTTGCTTTTGTTGCCATTGCTTTTGGTGTCTTTGTCATGAAATCTTTGCCCATTCCCATGTATGGGATGGTATCGCTTAGGTTATCTTCCAGCATTTTATAGTTTTGGGTTTTACATCTCAGTCTTTAATCAATCTTGGGTAGATTTTTATGTATGGTGTAAGGAAGGGGTCCAGTTTCAATCTTCTGCATATGGCTAGCTAGTTATCCCAGCACCATTTATTGAATAGGGAGTCTTTTCCCCCTTGCTTGTTTTGTCAGCTTTGTCAAAGATCAGATAGTTGTAGATGTGCAGCCTTATTTCTTGGCTCTCTATTCTGTTCCATTAGTCTATGTGCCCATTTTTGTACCAGTGGCTTGCTGTTTTGGTTACTGTAGCCTTGTATAGTGCAAAGTTGGGTAACGTGATGCCTCCAGCTTTGTTCTTTTTGCTTAGGATTGCCTTGGGAATTTGCCTTCCCATTAACTTATAGATAGTATCTTCAAGTGTCCCTTTACTTAGTTTACTTAAAACAGTATTTTGCATGCACAAATACTTTTTTTCCTAGGGATTTCAAGTCACTTCATCCTTTTCAGTCATGTGGCAAATACTATTCTTTTCATTTTGCATGCGGAGACTGAGGTATTTGGATATTATGCTTAACTATTTTAATTACTGAAATAATTAGGAAAGAACATATAGTTTCCTGATATGTACTTGCTTTATGTTAGGGCAGAGTACCTAAATATTCCATTACAACTGTTGGAAAGATTTTTAAGTTACAGGCAGTGAGATTTCTAATTGACACAGAACCGTGAGTGGCTTTATTTGGCTGTGAAATGGTATCAGATGCTAGAGGGAAATAAATTGTCGTGCCCCAGTATTTCAAGCAACAGAATCTTCCAACTATGTAAATCCACAAAATTTCTTTCAAACTAATGAAAGTTTTATAATGCTAGCTCTATGCCATAGTTAATGCTGACAGGACGGCCCTGTTGCATATTAAGACCAGCTGTGGCCATGTAGCAGGCTTCACTTTGCCAAATTACAGTTTTTTCGTTAAGTAATGCTTACCCCACAGCTGATTTCACACCCGGCTCTTAGTATATGGATACTGAAGTGTGTGGAAACACACTTTGAATGGTGGCCACCATCCTCTTATTCCATTCTCTCCTAACTCTCGTGTCCTTCTAAGGATTGTTACTTTAGGAAATTAAAATAATCACAAATTAAAACAAATACTCGTATTAGCACTACTCAGTAATAGTCAACACTTTGTAATGCTTGTTTTCAGCCTTAAATGTCTCTATTGACAGATACCTCTGGTTTCCTTCTCCACACCTTGTCCTCAAAGCCAACTACCATTGTGATTTGGATGTGTTTCCTTCTAGTTCATGTTGAAATGCAGTTGATTCTTGTTATTCACAGTTATGTTCTATAAAGTCACCACAAACACTGGATTTGTGAATACTGAACCATTGCTCCTAAGGGAAATACAGCGCTGGGTTCCTGCAAGCCTCTGGTTACATTTTCATCAATCAATATGTAACCTTCATTTATGTGTGTTTCTATTTAAAGACACCTTATGTGGTATATATTGTTGGCTAGATGTGATAGCTCACACCTATAATCCCAGCACTTTGGGAGGCTGAGACAAGAGGATTGCTTGAGCCCAGGAGTCTGAGGCCAGCCTGGCAATATAGTGAGATCCCATCTCTATAAAAAATAAAAAATTAGCTTTTCATGGTGGCATGTGCTTGTAATCCCAGCTACCCAGGAGGCTGAGGTGGGAGAATCGTTCGAGCCAGGGAGGTTGAGGCTACAGTGAAGTATGATGGTGCCACTGCACTCCAGCCTGGGTTACAGAGTGAGTCTCTCTCTCTCTCTCTCTATATATATATATATATGTGTGTGTGTGTGTGTGTGTGTGTAGTTGGTTCATTAACATTGAACTCAGCCAACAGCACTGTGACTCATACCTGAATGGAGCTTATCTAACATGCATATTTTCTCCATAAGACAGCTTCCTGCGCTTAGGAACACTAACAGCACTTTGGCACTATGCTTGGGGAACCCTTTAAACAGCAAAGTCACCAGCAAAAAGCACAAAAATGGGGAAAACACGGCATTAAATAGACTAGGAAAAGGACTCTTGTTAACAGCACGAGAACTGAAACAAAAAGGCAGAACATCACCTTGTTCAGCCTCAGCTGGGAAGCTGAACGGCGCTCAAATTTTTCACTGCCCTCAGCATGTCAGCAAATGTCTGTGACAGTGCTGTGGAGTGTTGATTCTAGGGTCACAAACACATTTTGGTGAGAAAATGAATTCACAAATACATAATCTGAGACTCAGGAAGGTCAGCTGCACTTTTTATCCTCCCAGCTTCTTCTCCTGTGCCCCTTACCCCTATTGCTTTTCTTTTTTGTTTTTCTTTTTGAGACAGTCTTGCTCTGTCACCCAGACTTGAGTGCAGTGGTGCCATCTCACTCATTGCAATCTCTGCCTCCCAGGTTCAAGTGATTCTCCTGCCTCAGCCTCCCAAGTAGCTGGGATTACAGGCGTACGCCACCATGCCCAGTCGATTTTTGTATTTTTAGTAGAGACAGGGTTTCACCCTGTTGGTCAGGCTGGTCTTGAACTCCTGACCTCAGGTAACCTGCCTGCCATGGCCTCCCAAAGTGCTGGGATTACACGTGTGAGCCATTGCACCCGGCCCTCTTTTCTAGATGCCATAAATTACCTTTTTTAAAAAAATTTAGAATATGCCTGTGAGTAATCTTGTCTTTTAAATTGGTAACCACACCTACTTTGAGATTGTTTGATATTTTCTATGGATGCTCCTATGAGTTTTGTTCCCTTGCTACGTGTGCACAGTTTTCAAAAAATTAATTTTTTTTTTTTTTTTTTGGAGACAGAGTCTCACTCTATCACCCAGGCTGGAGTGCAATGGTGTGATCTCAGCTCACTGCAACTTCCGCCTCTCAGGTTCAAGCGATTCTCCCGCCTCAGCCTCCTGAGTAGCTGGGATTACAGGCGTGTGCACAGTTATTATTTCTTCTTTGGGGATGCTTACCAGATGTTAAAAATGCAGCTAGTCTTGTGTCCTTTCTCCCCTCTACCCACTTACTACTTCCCATTTCTCAGGAAGGGCTCCACAGATGAGAAGGGCTAAGTATATCTCCTTACCACCATCTGGCCCAGGCTCACCCTTCAGAAGGTGTCAGTTCTTGTATCCCTTTTATTTGGAAAGGCTCTTTGACACTCTCTTACTCTATGGCATTCTTTTATTTGCCAAGGAAAAGGGTGACTGGCTCTGAGAAGAACGTAGTTTGCTTCTTGGAAACTCTTATTTGTGTACATTTACTGCCTTCACACTCACTATTTGGTGATTTTTTTTTTCTATTTCTGTTTTAACTTCTGAAAACACACACACATGGCTTTTTGTTTGTTGTTTTTGCTTTGCACATAATTTGACTTAGGCTGTTCTTCTTCCTCTTTGTTAGTATCACTAATTATTTCTGCTTTCTGTTTTTCATTTGGTTCTTCTAAAAAACACATAATTTTAAACTTACCAAAAGAGCTGCAAGATTATTTCAGAAAACTTCTGTATACCCTTTGGCCAGCTTTCCCAATTGTTAATATTTGCCCTGTTTGCTTTCTCATTCTCTCTGTCAATTACTTAAGAATAAACTACAGACAATTATAGGGTTGTTTTTTTTTTAACCACTAAATATTTCAGTTGTATTTCTGAAGACTAGGACATTGTCTTACAAAACCACAGTACAATTATCAGGATCAGAAAATTTAACACTGATAAAATCCCATTATCTAATCCACAATCCATATTCAAATCTATCAACTGTCCTAATAACATTCTTTTTAGCCATTGCCTCCTGATGCAGTCTAGGATCATGCATTGCATTAGCTATCGTATAACCTCTCTTTCCATTTTCTTTGTTTTGATTTTCTTCTTTTCTAAAGTAAGGTATATTGAAGTGTAGTTTACATACAGTAAAATATACCCCTTTTGAACGTACAGTTCCATCAGTTTTCACAAATGCATACAATCCTTTAGCCACCACCATAATCAAGATATATATATATATATATATATATATATTTATATGGCATATAGATGGAGTCATACAGTATGTAACATTTTGTGTCTGACTTTTTGAGTAGTATTCCATTGCATGAACATACCCCACATTGTTTATTCATTCACTGGTTCAAATTGATTTTAAAAATAGATCCATACCTTATGGTGTGAGATGTGGATCAAGCAAGCAAGCAAGATTAATGTTTTTTGTTTTGGTTTTATTTTTTTCCATATGAATATATAGCCCAGTACATTTTGTTATATATAAAAGATAACCAATTTTTTCTGCTTTGAATGACCTCTGCAACTTTGTTGAAAACAATTAGTTGACCCTTTATGTGTGTCTATTTCTTGAAACTCTATTCTGATCCACTGATTCATATGTCTCTTCTCAGTCCAGTACCAAATTGTCTTGATTACATAGGCAGTCTTGAAATCAGTTAGCATAAGTTCTCCAAATTTATTCTTCTTTATCAAAGTTGATTTTGGCCAATTAGCTTTTTGATGTTCCATATACATTTTATAATTGGCTTCTTATTGCCTGAAGAAAAATGCCTGGTGGGATTGTGATTTTGATTGTATCTTAGTCCATTCAGGCTGCTGTAACAAACTGCCATCAACTGAGTGGCTTGCAAACAACAGAATTTTATTTCTCACAGTTCTAGGGGCTGGAAAGTCCAAGACCAAGACTTGGGCAGATTCAATGTCTGATGAGGGCCTGCTTCCTAGCAGACAGCCATGGTCTTGTTCTAACCTCACATGGTGGACAAGCCAAAGGAACTCTCTGGGGCCTCTTTTTATAAGGGTACTAATCCCATTCATGAAGGTTCTATCCTCATCACCTAATCACCTCCCAAAGGCCCTACCTCCTAATACCATCACCTTAGGGGTTAGGATTTCAAGGTATAAATTTGGGGAGGGAGGAGACACAAACATTTAGACCAATGTAGATTGCCTTAAATCTATAAATAAATTGGGAAAGAATTGACATCTTAATTGACTCTTGATCTGTGAATGCAGTGCATCTTTCAATTTATTTAGTTCTTTGTAATTTATCTGATAAATGTCTTAAAGTGTTCAGCCAACAAATCTTAAATCAATATTGTTAGCTCTATAAGTATTTCATGATTTTTGATGTTATATAATAACATCGAAAGTATACATGGCACATTTAGAAAAATTCAGTTTCCAATTGTGCATTTTCTAGTCCATAGAAATAAGTTGGATTTTATACATTGACCATTAAACTTAGTTCTTGTAGTTTTTTGAGTATTTCGTGCATATAATCCCATTATCTGTGATAAAGATAATTTTATTTCTTCCTTCTCATTGGTATGCCCGTTATACATTTTTCTTGCCTTATTGCACTGTTTAAAAACAGCAACAACTCGGGAGGCTGGGGCAGGAGAATTGCTTGAACCCAGAAGGTGGAGATTGCAGTGAGCCAAGATCACACCATTGCACTCTGGCCTGGGCGACAGAGCAAGACTCCCTCTCAAAAAAAAAAAAAACAACAGAAAAACAAAAAAACAAAACAAAACAAAACCAGCAACACACTATTTAATAGCAGTAGTAAGAGAAGGCTTCCTTGCCTCACTACTAATCTTAGGAATAAAGCATTCAATCTTTCATATTAAGTATGATGTCAGCTCAATGTTTTCATGACACCTTTCATCAGATCAAGGAAGTTATAATTTGCTGAGAAAGGATGTTAAACGTTGCCAGTTGCTTTTTCTGCATTATTGAAATGACAGTATGATTTTTCCTCTTTAATCTGTTGACATGGTGAAAATTACATTGATTGATTTTTGAGTTTTGAACCAACCCTGCAACTAAGTGGGACAATATATAATATTATATATTATCATTTTTGTATATTACTGGTTTTGAATTCTTCACATTTTATTAAGGATTTCTGCGTTTATGTTCATAATGGGTTTGTCTCCAGTTTTCTTTTTTTTTTTTTTGTAATGTTTGTTTTTGGTTTTTGTTTCAGAGTAATGCTGGCCTCACAAAGTAAGTTGAGAACTGTTTCTTGCCTTTCTACTTTCTGGAAGAGCTTCTATAGAACTGATATTATTTCTTTCCTAAATGTTGGTAGATTTGCCAGTGAAGGCTTCTTTGCTTGAAGTTTTCTTTGTAGAAAGTTTTTTTTCCCCCCATGAATTAAATATATTTAATGGATTTAGGACTCTTCAGATTATCTAACATTCTTGGATGAACTTTGGTAATATGTGGCTTTCAAAGAATTTGTTCATCTCATCTAAGCTATCAGATTTATTAGCATAAAGCTTGTTGGAATATTTTCTTCTTATTATTTTTAATATTAGTAGAATCTATAGTAATGTCCCCCACTTCCATTCCTGATACTGGAAATTTGTATCTTCTCTCTTATCAGCCTTGGTAAAGAGTTATCAATTTTATTCTGTCACATACAGATTTGTTTGTCAAATAGCATGTCCATAACCTTTAAAAATTGTTTCTTTTTTTGTCAGCATTTATGTATAGTAAAAAAGTAAGTTTTTTTGATTTGACAGGCTATGTTGTTTGAGACTTTGTACACATGGACAGGTATTCTTAAATTTGTGTAATAGTTTAGGCTAATATATACAAATTAGCACCCAGAAGTATATTTTCTTTATACTTAGCTCTTCTCTGTCCTCAACATTATGTAAAACATGGGGGGAAACCCTTTCCAAATAAAATTAATATGAGACTCCTTTTATAATGTGTCGGGAGAACCCGCTCCCGATGTTTAACGTGGGTTCTTTTCTATTTCCTAAGTATCTCAGCTGGGTTGAGAAATAAAGGGAAAGAGCACAAGAGAGACAAATTTAAAGCTGGGTGTCCGGGGGAGACATCACATGTCGGCAGGATCGGTGATGTTCCCCGAGTAAAACCAGCAAGTTTTTATTAGTGATTTTCAAAAGGGGAGGGAGTGCACGGGTGTGGGTCACAGAGATCACATACTTCACAAGGTAATAAAATATCACAAAGCAAATGGAGGCAGGGTGAGATCACAGGACCACCAGATGAGGTGAAATTAAAATTGGTAATGAAGTTTCTACATGCATTGTCATTGATAACATCTTATCAGGAAACAGGGTTTGAGAGCAGATAACCTGTCTGACCAAAAATTTATTAGGTGGGAATTTTCCTCCACTTAATAAGCCTGGGGGCACTATAGGAGACTGGGGCTTATTTCATCCCTTTGGCTGGGACACCTTAAAAGGGGCTGTCTATAAGCCTACCTTCAGGGTACATTCTCTTTCTCAGGGATGTTCCTTGCCGAGAAAAAGAATTCAGCCATATTTCTCCTATTTGCTTATGAAAGAGGAGACATATAGCTCTGTTCCATCCAGCTCACTGGCGGGCAGTTCAGTTACCTCTCTTGTTCCCTGAACATTGCTGTTATCCTGTTCTTTTTTTAAGAACACACACACACACATACACACACATACATATATACATGCATACATACACATGTATTATTTAATTTATGTAAGACTCATGAAACAAACTACTTTGAGGCATAAGGTATTTTGTTTATGTAATTTAGCAGACCTTTATAAGCATGTATTTTGTGTCAGGCATGATTTTAAGAGCTATTCATACACTAATTCATTCAGTCCTCATGATATCTATCATCTGAGGTAGGTACTGTCGCTTTCTCAGATGAGAGAGGAGGAGACTGAGGCACAGAGAAGTTATGTGTCTTGATGGAGGTGCCTGAGTGGGGAGCTGTCGGAGCTGGATTTGAAGTGACACTGGCTGGCTCCAGAGTCCTTGCTGTCAATCCTGATAACTTTTGTCACCTCATGTGTACACATGATGAGTGATAAAATCGAGGGATTGCTCTTAAGGTGCATGGTGAAGATTTTCCCCCTCCCATGTAATGCTAAAACCCATGCTTTAGCTCTAACCAATTTGGCCTTTTTTTCCCACCTATTTTTCTTAATTTATGTAACACATGTATGGGGTGCTATCCAGTGTTACATTATTTATACTTAAATATTTAATGAAGGACATGCAGTTCATCTTGCAGCCATAAATACTTCACTCTGTCTTGACATGTAGGGTTAGTTCTTTCCACTGGTTTGTGAGCTCCCTAAGGACAATAATTCTATCTTGTATTTCTCTTTGTGTCTGCACAGGGCCTGGCTGGCTTTGAATAGAATTCCTGGATACCTGCTTATTGATGAGTGCTGCAAGGCAGCTGTTCAGTCCTTTCCCACTGAGACACACGTGCCAGACACTGTTCATAAAAGTGATATTCATTTGTGTGTGGGGCAAGTCACTTACTAGCTGTAATTTCACCCAAATATACATTTATATAGTCATGGTTAAAAATTGACAGATAGTGTAAGATGGTACATTCGACTGGAAGCACAATACTTTTTCTGTCTTTAATGTAGAAATATAGTTTTTAAAAATGAGCATTTGGATAATTTAGTACAGACTTCTCCCCTCAGCACACTCTTTGTAGATTTCATATTGCGTATAATAAATCTGGGATTATGTCTTATTTATGTCCCATCACCTAGCATAGTGCATTTCACAAACTAGGTTCTCAATAAATGCCAGTAGAATTTTTAAAGCCTTGGTAAAGCATTAGTCCTATTAGAAAGGGAGTGATGGTAGCAGAAATTTTTCATCAAAGATCTTTTGGATCTACTGAGTCTGAGTTTTTGCTTTATAGGATGTGGAACAGGATATTGTTGCGTGCACACTGATGACTTATTTTTCACCTCGTCCCCATTCTTGAGTAACTTCTTCCCCCACAAAATCATGACTGAGACCAAAAAAAAAAAAATCCAAGGCATAGCAATAATTTATGAATTTCTTTCTGCACCAGAAAGACATAAGACAAGTGTTTTTGTGAGATAAGGAACATTTCAGCAACACTGTGAGGCATGAATTAAGGTATAGGCAACTGGTCCCACCAGGTGAATGATTATCTGCAGTTGCCAGAGTGAGCTGTCTCAATGGCTGATGAAGCTGCTGACCTTGACATATTTATCATCATTACTCCAGGGGACAGGCACCAATATCTCTATTCTTGTGCATACATAGCCGGAAAAGGAGGCACAGTCCAGTGGAAAAGAATTTATGTATATAGGTGTGTGGTGTTTGTGTGTGTGTGTGAGAGAGAGAGAGAGAGAGAGCGAGAGAGAGAAAGACAGAGTAGTTGGTTCTTACATCTTCCTTCCTCTTTTAACTTTTTTCTGTTTTTACTGAAAAGGGAAAATGGCATTAGGCTCTCCTCTAAAAGATCAGATTCACAATAGCTCCTCAGTCTGCAAGACTTCAAGGGGCATAGTTTTTCCTTATAAGGGAGCCGAGTAAGGCTGCAAAAAATAGACAATCTGTGTTACCATCTCTCAGGCTAAGATTGCCGGATTGCCATATGATTAGAGGAGGCCAGAGTGAGGGATGTGACCCTGGATACTGCTGGTGCTGTGTCCTCCCCTCTCCCCGGGATGGTGCTGATTGCTTTCTGGCCTGGGGTTTGAAATCTGTTCCACTGTCCCATGTCTCTGGCCTGGCTTTCTGTGTTTTGCTGGCATTCTTGGGTGTTCCTTGGCTTGTGGGCACATCACCCTGATCTCTGCCTTTGTCTTCATTTGGTGTCCTCCTGGTGGGACTGTCCGTGCATAAATTTCCCCTCTTTATAAGGACACCAGTCACATTAGATTAGGGGCCCTCCTTATTCCAATATGACCTTGTCTTAACGAATTATACCTGTAACAACCCTATTTCCAAATAAGACCACACTCTGAGCTACTGGGGGCTAAGACTTCAACATAGACATTATAGGGGAGACACAATTTAACCCATAGCAGCATCCAATCCATTGATGGTGATTCACTTGGGAGCTTTTTCTTCATTATGAGTTAAACAAGGAAGAGGCAAGAAAACAGCAGAGGAAATGGTGGAACAGTCGATCTTTTCTGATAAAGGATCTGGATGTGGAAACACGAAGCCTGGGGGATGGAGCGTAGACCTCCTGCTCGTTCATCAGAACAGTCACCTTCTGTCAGAGGACCCTGAAGGTATCTGAGTTGAAATATGATGTACGGGTCAAAGAGTGCTTAAGGCTCCAAAGTTTTTTGCAGACTCCCAGTGGCATGTGAATTTTAGCTGCCCAGGCAAAATTACTTGAAATCCTTGGCCTTATGCCTCTAGAAATCTGAAGGTGCTCACCTAAGAGGCCTGCCTTCTCCCCTGTGTTCTCAAATATGGAGGGGTACTGCTTGTCTGGTCTTCTCAGTCACTTGACGTCCTAATAGTACCATGTTTTAAAAATAAATTTCCTATTTCCTTAACAAATATCAAAGTAGAATGAAATTCAGCCAAGACTGGGTGCTGGGAGCTTTGTTAGACCCTTGTATGTCTAATCTCAGTTCTCACAGAAGCCAACGATATGCCTATTTCCATTTCCAGATGAAGCCACAAGGCTCAGCGTTCAGTGGCTTGCCCCGGGGGCTCAGAGGAGGCGAGCAACAGCCCAATCCTATGCACTTTGTATTTGGGTGTCAATTTTTGAAGGACGCAGATCGTTTTTTAAAAAGTCTTAAATATCACATTGAGATAAGAATTCATTTGACACTGTTGAGTCTCTCATGTAAAATGAGGAGTCTGGATTTAGATGATCTCTATGTGCCTGTGCAGCCCTAAAATGCATCTAAAATTATGATTTTTGTTTTCCTGTTTGGGATGTAAGAAGGAGAGGATGTAGGCTGTCCATCTGCTTTTTTTTTTTTTTTTTTTTTTTTAAGATGGAATTTTTAACATCTCATTGTGGAATTTCCTGGATCTCAACCAAGTATGCAGATCCCCATCTTCCAGAAGCTCATCTATTTTTGACTGCAATAGAATTAGAATCTGGTCATTTGGGGGACAATCCCTTCGGAGGGGTATTTTTCTTTTCTCTTCTTCAAATATATATTTCTTTCCTTTTCTTCAGATATCTTTGTGCTCCTATTGCTTCCACAGATGTTCAGAGCTGGCCACACACAGCCTCATTTGCACTTGGCTGACAGGCAGTAGCCTGTTGCACTGGCCAGAGAAACACAACACCTTTCTCTGCAGAGACCGGATTCTGCTCTGGGCACCTCTCCTGTGGAGCAAAGTGGGCCAACCAACAGGCTTTGACTGATTTATTTCAGGAAGACTTGCTTGTTGATGGATATGGTAATCATGCCAGTAAAATTCAATTACTGTATCCCTGAGGACTGTAGCAAGCAATAATAAATTAGGAAACATGAGCTTTGGAGTATCTGAACTGAAATTATAATGGGGTTATTGAAAAACAAACAAACAAAAATCCAAAGCATTCATTTAATAATAGATGCTGCAGTTTTCCCCACCAAAAATTAGTTCATCAACTAACCCTTTGTTCTTGTCATAAAAGAATATGCCTTATACATAGCCAAGATCATTTTGTCTTAATTACTTAGTATTGTTTTAGCTCCCAGAGCACCCCTGCCTTCTGGGTAACGGTACACAGGGAGGAAGCAGCCGTCTGGAATGGCCTCCCAAGGCCACCGCACTAATCCATGCTGGGCTCACACACGCTCGCTGCTCATGGCCTTGGGTTTCAGGTTGCCATCCAGGGCTGAGGTTTGAATGGAAGTTGTCATCTCAGAAAGTCTGCCTAGCGCTGAACCACTGACATCCATCAGGACTGTCAAGTTGCGCATTGTCTCATTAACTTGAGCCAGCTTTCCTGTTATCAGATCCTTTTTCATTCCTGGCCTTTGCACCCTGTCTTTCTTCCTTTGTGTGACAGTTTATGGCTTCTCCTGTTTGTGCCTTCCACCCGTGAGTTGTGCACGCATCTCCTCCATGCCATAAGTAGAACTTACAGAATTAGCTGACATTTCTTGTCCGACATAAATTTTAAGTGCTTGAAGGGAGAAAACATTCAGGCAGTCTGGTTATATCTGCAGACTCTATGGTCTATCCCCAGATAATTTTAAAGTTAAAATGGTTTGTCATGAATGCCCTCCTTCACTTTATTTTCTTTCTCATCTGGATCCCAACATTCAAGTAGATAACACAGAACTGATGACCAGAGGAGATATGGTGAAGATGACAGAGGACCTAAAAATATTTTCTGAATCAGTAGCAGTGATTTTCCATCAGTAATAAATGTCTTTCAGGGTATCCACTAAGACCAAGCCTGTTTATTGGAAAACTGCTACCCTCTCCCCACAAGTACATGAAGGACTTTAAGCCTGGAACATGCTTAGTTTACATGGCCCGACGGAACTGGCCAAATCCTGACCCAAGCTGGGCTCCATAGAATTTTCCTCCCAGAAGTTGAAACGTTATCCAGTTGATTGGTTTGCTGGAGTTTGGAGATGGCAGGGCTCTGGAGTTTGGGGTCATTATTTTTAGCTATGTGAACAGTGCCATGTGCACAGGAAAGGGAGAGGGTGGTTTTGTAATGAAACAAGTGTCGAGAGAAACAGAGAACAGAGATGGTCCAGACATGGGCAAGTCACTGCTTTGGTTCTGGTGACTGTCACATCCTGCTTCTAGAGTGCTCGTGAGGCCCAGCTGCACTCCATTGCCTGCCCTTAGGTCTTCCCAGTACATTCCCTTTTTTCACTTTGGTTGGTCTCAATAGGAAGTTTTGCTATTTGTTTATTTTCTCTTTTTTAACTGGCAAAAGAGCCTTGAGATGTTATAATACCATCTAATGATTTCTTGGACTTGGATGGCATATGAGGACAGAGGAAGGGCTCTGGCATGACACTTCGAACAGTAATAGTGTAGTCATGGTAGTAGTTCCCATTAGCTCTGTGTTAAATGGGTGGTTAGAGTAGGCCTGGCAGTGAGGGTGGCCTTGCTGGAGAGGGTTACTGTCCTTTGGTAGAGGAAAATCCCCCATTTCACTGTCTGTCCCTGTTCCCGTGCTGGTGTACACTCTGTAAGTCTTTGTCCCCAGCGCTGCATCTCAGGCCTCACACCTTCATTACCTCTTCACTATTTTGCCTTTTAGCCAATGCCTCTTCCATGACCATCTTCCTAGGACCTTAAACATTTTTCTAAGACATTCACAAATGACGAAAAATTATAAATTATTTCATTTGGGCAAGGGAACTGACAATTCATGGCAGCATACTTTAGGACTTGCCAAGATTAGGGGTGATTCTTTCCATTACAACGAGACGGACACTTTAGGACATCACGAGACAAAAAGCAGCCAGAGGAGCTTACTGTCCCTTTATTTCACATGAAACAATGCTGCACAGTGCCCATATTGTGCCCACACTGCTTCCTGTGCTTTGCCAAAGCAGGGATTTCATCCAGCGTCCCAGCTGTTCTGGAGCCTGTGCTGGGGTGGCTGGCTGGGAACAGGGGACACAGAAGGGTGCTGCTTTCATGCCACAGCTGTGCTTGGGCCCTCTGCACAGGCAATCAGTGAGTCCCTCAGGGCAGAAGACTGTGGGAATCTCCAGTCTGACTCTCTCCTCATGAGGCCCATGAAGAGCAAATGTCCACTATCAGAAAATGAATGAGCAAATACAACCTCCAAATAAAGGGGGACTTGCAGAGGAGATTGTAGTTCTCACTCCCTTGATGTGGGCTATCTTCTGGAAAAAAGGCATGACACTTAGTGTAACTTGTTTAAGAACCATAGTCACAATTTATTAGCCTCTTCTGTTCTTCTCAGAGGGGAAAAATCACAACATAAGGTGTTCAGGTCAACCATTACACAAATCCAGGTATGCCCAGCCCTGTACTAGGCGTCTTGCAGCACCTCATTTAGATGTCATAGTGGTCCGACAGGAAGACATTATTACTACTAATTTTCTAGCAAGTTATGTAACATGCTGAAATAATCACCCACCTGGTAAGTAACTGACACGGAATGTGGACCCGAGTTTAGCTGACGCCTAAAACTATGCTAATTCCACTGCAGTGTCATTCGGTATTTCTTAAGTTTGTCTGATGGGACACTCAGGGTGAGGTGAGTACTTGTTAGAAATCTGATCCTGGGTCATGTTGCAGATCCAAGACATCAGAATCTTTTAGAAATGGGTACAGGAATTTGCTCCAGGTGAATCTCTTCAGGCAAGTTAGATAAATGCTGCTGTAATGCCTTCAAAAAACCAAAAACCAAAAATACACAGTAATTCTTAGTGAGGTGTGTGCTAAGAGTCTTTTTTCTTTTTCATAAACTTTTTATTTTGCAATAACTTTAGATTTGCACATAACTTGCAAAAATAATACAATTTCCTTATACTTCTTCTGACCTAATTTCCCCTAATGTTAACCTCTTTAAAAAGCCGTGGTACATTTGTCGTAACTAAGACACTAACATTGGCAAATTACTATTAACTTCACTCCAGATTTTATTTAGCTTCTACCTATATTTACCCTAATGCCCATTTACTGTACCAGGATCCAATCCAGGGTACCACAGTGTGTTTAACAGAGAGACTTTTGGTAGTGCATACGTTCTGAACTAAAGCTAATCATGAGTATACCTAATGGCACAGCAGTCGCACTCCTGTATGTATTTGTAGCAAATGACATGTATGAAAATGTTTACAGCAGCAGCCTTCAGTTGAGATAAAACCCAGACACAACCCATCCATAACAGAATAGATAAATAAAATGTATATTCATGCAATGGAATATTGTGTAGAAACGAGAAGGAATAAACTATTGCCTGTTGTAATAATGAGGATGAATCTTGCAAACACGATGTTGTGGACACGATGCAATGCAAGAAAGAGCAAACACTCTAGGCTTCCACTTACACAAAATTAAGACAGGCGAAACTAAACTACGCTATTTGAAGTCAGAATACACCACACCTTTGGGAGGGGTGGTGACTGAGACAGGCAAGAGATTTTGGGGTGTTGGAATGTTCGATTTCTTGAGCCGGATGCTGGTGCCATAGGTGAGTTCACGCTGTGAAAATTCATCAAACTGTGCACTTCAATATTTGTGTAGTTTTCTGTATATATTTTATTCTTCTTTAAAATTCATTAAACACAGACTGAAGTGTTTCTGTGGAAAAGCAGCACCGTGGGTTTGGGACAGCAGCTTTAATTTATATCTGAAAACAAATTCGCTTGATGCAGCAAATTGGATACAACGGACTGTGCAGTCACCCTGCACTAGGAAACAAGCATGGCTCCTTGGCTAATTTACAGACACCAGGACATCCTCCTCCATGCAGAAATGTTCGTTGCCATGTGCTTTTAGGGTAGGGTGTGACTTTTGCAATAAAAAAGCTTTGCCAGCTGGTGGTGTGAGATGCATCCTTCCTCGTGGAGTGAGGCCATGCTGCTGGGACACATGGAGAGACATGCTGGCCCCAAGCATGAGGAGCAGCCTTTCATGTGCACAGGTGACTGCCAGAAGCAGGGTGCAGGCTGCCCTTCTTGTCCTGGTGAGAGCTGTGACATCAGGTAGGACACATCACCAAGGACTGGGCATAGTAAGTAGGTGGTCAGATCAAACATCACCTCATAACCCCTCCCTGTCCCAACTGTCTCTGTCACCACTATCCTCTCTCCTTCTGCTCCTACTCCCCAAGCCAGCCTTACACAGCAGCTCCTACCAACCACTAGTTCCACTAACTCTGTTCTCAAATCTCACCCCAGTCCCAACTCTTTCTCATTTAGAGCCCTCTTGTGTCTTTTCTGAAATTTTCCAGGTATTTCCCAATGCTTCCCTCTACCTGTTTGCTATCTAGAGGTATAAAAGTGGTCCTTTCAAAAACTGAAATGTGCTTGTTTGGATTCTGGGATTAAACTCCATTATCTCCATAGCTGTGAAGACAAAGCTTGCCCCCTTGTACTAGCTATGGTCTGGATGTGTCTCCCAAATTCATATGTTGAAACTTAACTGCCAATATGATAGTATTAAGAGGTGGGGTCTTTAGGAGGTGCAGAGCCCTCATGAATGGGATTAGCAACCTTATAAAAGAGGTTGAAGGGAGCTCCCAGGACATTTTTGCCCTTCTGTCATGTGAGGACACAGCATTTGAGGCACCAACTTGGATAAAGACAGCAGCCCTCATCAGACACCAACCTGCTGGTGCTTTGACTTTGGACTTCCCAGCCTCCAGAACTGTGAGAAACAAGTTTCTATTATTTATAAATTACCCAGTCTCAGGGATTTGGTTATAGTAGTACAAATGAACTAAGATAGTACTCAGGTCCTACATGCTCCTTCTAGAATGTTCTCCCCTTAGCCACTAATAAGGCTTGTTCTCTTGCCTCCTATAGAACGTTTCAAATGTTCAAACTAAAATGCAACGTCCTTATCCTCCTCCTCATGGGTGTAGTTGGCCTTAGTCCTTGTCATATAACATATGCTGTGCATCACCTGTCTTCTCTGTTTTTTCCTTCAACTTCAGGACCTTGTTCCACTCAGTGCCAGTGGAATTTCTGCAAAGGCAGGGATTTTTCTCTATCCCAGTTGCTCTCACATTACCATGCCTGGCACATGGTAGGGGCTCGATGTGTTGAATGCACTGTGGAATGAATCTGAGCTTGGCTTACTTCTCCAGGTTTATCTCCTGCCATATCCCTACAAACTCATTGTGCCCCAGTCCCATTGATCCATGAAGTTCCACATCACTCCCCCACAAGGCAGTGCGTGCAGTCTCTTCCTCCTGCAATACCTGTCTCCCCTTCCTACACATGCCAAGCTCGTCTTCATCCTCTGGACTCCACTGGAGCTTCAGCAACTCCATAATGCCTTCCCACGGTGACACATAGTGCATGGACCACGCTAAATGCTACTGGCTTGTTCAGGCCTCAACCTTCCCCAGAGACATTAAGCAACCCCAGAGCCAGACAGGGCCATTGTGTCTTTTCCCCCAGCCTGGTTCTTTAGATGTGTGATGAGAGAATACATAAATGGCATGCCTAAAGACATACAGGCGGTTAGTGGCAAGGAACACACTCATTTCCAGATATGCTGGTCTTCCATTCATGATACTTCACTTGTTATTTCCGTTAGAGAACTCCTTTGAGAAGACATTCTCACCAACCTTCCTGAAACCCACAACTCCTCAAATTCCTTACATTAATCAAAATGTCATGTGATTAATTACTTTTCATGAAGTGGCTCCTACTGCATAGATTTTAGGCATGAAGATTTCTGTGAGATTTTGAGATGTTCTGAAATTACTCAAGCAAAAGAAAGATATCCTGGGCAAGCTGGAGGTTATTGTAACTTCAAACCTTTTAGCTGAAAGTTTGAAATGCTCCCCTACTTTCTTTCCTGGATGGGTGGAGCTTTATCAAGGCTTTCTTATTCATTTGAAATTGTCTTCTCTTAGAGTCTCAGTCAACGGTGACTTTGGAGAACTGAGCTCTTTTTCTGGCTTATCTCCAGGCCCTTTGAGGGCTGGTGCCTGCACCCACCTTCTACAGGCAGCCTAAACGCCAAGGTGGAGGTTGAACTTAGGTGATGAGGTCTTTTCATTTGCTATCCGCCTTGTTGGTCCTGGCATCTCCTCAGCATAGTGACCAGTTAACACTAAGAGGAAGCATTCAGATTAGCGCGTGCCCATGGCCACACAAACCCAACCAGATTAGGCAGGGCCCTGTGTCTCCCCCTTCTTCACTCCTCCCCCGCAGCCTGAGGCTGGTTTTCCCTTCCTGCTAGAGCTGCTTGTTTTCACTGGTTGCTAAGCAGCATGTAACATGCTGGCAGGGTTTGCAGCGGCCTCTCCTCCCCCAGCAGGCTCTTTGGATTAACCCCGTGTGGAAAAATGGAGTTTCAAAACATGGGGCTGTGTCACAGTCCAGAGAAGCCAGACCCAGAGTTGATAACAAGCCACGCCTTGCTATAAGGGGCAGGGATTCACATGGGCCCCAGCTCCCAGGCCACTGGCACTTGACTTTGAGTTCTGGCCCCACCCATTGGTAACTGAGTGACTTCTAGGAAGTGACTGACCCTCTCCAACTAAGTCTTGGTTTTCTCATCTGTGAAAGGGGTTAGGCCAGGTGTGGTGGCTCATGCCTGTAATCCCAGCACTTTGGGAGGCTAAAGCAGGTGGATCACCTGAGGTCAGGAGTTCGAGACCAGCCTGACCAACATGACGAAACCCGTCTCTACTAAAAACAAAAAATTAGCTGGGCGCGGTGGTGCATGCCTGTAATCCTGGGTTCTTGGGAGGCTGAGGCAGGAGAATTGCTTAAACCCAGGAGGCAGAGGTGAGCCGAGATTGCGCCATTATACTCCAGCCTGGTTAACAAGAGTGAAACTCTGTCTCAAAAAAACAAAAACAAAAAAGAAAGGGGATAATAGTACAATTTTTGCATATGTTGTTCTGAGGATTAAATGAGATAAGTGTGAAAAGTACCCAGCACAGAGTCCATCATGTGGTAGGAACCCAGAACTCACGGTGTGTTAGCTGCTGGTCATGCGATTTTCACAGCACTGTCATGCCTATCATCTGCCTCCACATCACTACAAGGCACCTGGCTAAGGTAACTGTTGATACTTCCATTTTAAAGATGGAAAACACAGGCACAGAGAGGCAAGGGGAGTTACTCAAAGCTAAACGGCTGAACTAGTGTTGGAGTCAGGTCCGCTAATGACTTGTTTTGTGTTTTTCCTACTTTGTCACAGCACCCTAGAGGTACCTAAGTCTCAAGGTTCCTTCCATCCGGACTTTTCTTTGAGGAAGAGAAATTAATTGGAGGCAAGTGAGTCTATGCACCTTGCTTCCCACTTTGAAACAGTTTCACTTTTGATCATTACTAAGTCATCGCCAAGACGAAAATTATGTGTGCATCCATTCTCTGTCTAGCGTAATGGGAATGAACAAATAACATGGACTTCACGTGAGACTATGAGGACCGGACAAGGAAAAATTGGCCTTGAAGTACGTGGTATGACATCATGCTTCCAATCTATAGAGTGACAGATCTGTAGGAAAGCTGAGCTTCATAAAATCAAAGATAGTGAGAGTTTGTCATACCACCCAGGGAAAAGTAGGTAATTTTAAGTCTTTTTCTCTGGACTCCTAATGACTCTAATTATACTGCTTCTGCTTTTTAGAGTCAGTTAATTCAGCTGGTTGCCAAAAAGGCAGCAAATTTGATCCTTGAAACTAGTTTCACTTTGTTCTGTTATAGCCCTGGGCTGCACTTTACCCTAGCCTGGTCCAGGTCTGTTGGGAAACCTGGTGAGAAGAGGTGGGGAGCGACTTTCCACTCTTTTGTAAAATCAACTCTAAGACTCTAAGCACTAGGTGGCATTTGAGTATCGCTTTCAAACATTTTTGTTATGTCCTGGACCATTATGTAGTTAATATTTTCTTTAAATTCACTCATTTATAACCTTAAAAGTTTTAAAATACTGTTGTATTAGTCAGGATAGTCTAGGCTTTGTTACAGTGACAAATAAACCCTGATATTGCAAAGGCTTAACATAGCAAAGGTTTGGTTTTCCATATGAACAAAAGCTCAACATCACTGATCATTAGAGAAATGCAAACCAAAACTACAATGAGATACCATCTCATGCCAGTCAGAATGGTGACTGTTCAAAAGTCAAGAAACAATAGATGCTGGCAAGGCTGTGGAGAAATAGGAATGTTTTTACACTGTTGGTGGGAGTGTAAATTAGTTCAACCATTGTGGAAGACAGTGTTGCGATTCCTCAAGGATCTAGAACCAGAAATACCTTTTGACCCAGCAATCCCATTTCTTGGCATATACCCAAAGGAATGTAAATCATTCTACTATAAAGACACATGCACATGTATGTTTATTGCAGCACTATTTACAATAGCAAAGACTTGGAATCTGCCCAAATGCCCATCAATGATAGACTGGATAAAGAAAATGTGGCACATACACACCATGGAATACTATGCAGCCATAAAAAGGAATGAGATCATATCCTTTGCAGGGACATGGATGAAGCTGGAAGCCATCATCCTCAGCAAACTAACACAGGAACAGAAAACCAAACACCACATGTTCTTACTCATAAATGGGAGTTGAACAATGAGAACACATGGACACAGGGAGGGGAGCATCACACACTGGCACCAGTCGGTGGATAGGGGAATGAGAGGAGGGAGAGCGCTAGGACAAATAGCTAATGCATCAGGGCTTAAAACCTAGATGACGGGCTGATAGGTGCAGCAAACCACCATGGTGCATGTATACCTATGTAACAAACCTACACGTTGGACACTTGTATCCTGGAACTTAAAGTAAAATGAAATAAACTAAAATAAAAAAGGTTTAGTTTTCATTCATGTGAAATCCAATGCAAGTCAGATGACTTTCCAGGGCAGCTTTTCTTGGAGATAGATGGCAATGTCTAGATCCATGCTCATTCCATTGTATAATGCCACCATCTCAAAATGTGACCTCCAGGGCCACTGATGCAGAGGAAGAATGACTGGAGGGCTGTGCACCTGCTCGTCAATGCCTTAGCCCAGAGGTTGTATAGGTTTCCACCCCGTTTCATTGGTGAAGACCAGTCACATGACCCCCCCCCCCTAAGTGCAAAGGGGCTGGAAGTAGAGGGGCACACCAGGGGTATTTGCTGAGTACAACTGCCTTACCCAGAGATGGAAAATGAAGACTGATGTTACCACTTGCTGTGCAGAAGAGATGGTCATAAACAGATGTATTGAGAACAATGTGTTAAATTCCAGGTAGATATTTTTATCTGCTAAACATTCTTGACTTTCAGCCTCAGGTGTATTTAGTTTGTCCAAAAGATGTTGATAGGAGAGAGAGAGAGAGAGAGAGAGAGAGAGAGAGAGAGAGAGAGAGGAGACAGAGAGAGAGATTAAGACATATTACCACCAGAGACTTTCTCCCTGAAAAAATCAGAAATGTTGGCCAGACATGGTGGCTCATGCCTGTAATCCCAGCACTTTGAGAGGCTGAGGTGGGCAGATCACCTGAGGTCAGGAGTTTGAGACCAACCTGGCCAACATGGTGAAACCCCATCTCTACTAAAAATACAAAAATTAGCCAAGCATAGTGGCGGGCACCTGTAATACTAGCTACTCGGGGGGCTGAGGCAGGAGAATCGCTTGAACCTGGGAGGCAGAGGTTGCAGTGAACCGAGACTGCACCATTGCATTCTAGCCTGGGCAACAAGAGAGAAACTCCGTCTAAAAAAAAAAAAAAAAGAAATCAGAAATGTTGAAGGATCATTGGGTAAGGAATAACTTTCTTATTATATGATTCAATGTTGTTTTATACCTTGTCCATGTCCTATCTAAAATCACTGTCTTTCCACCTAAAATCATCTCAGCCGTGGTCCACATGCCACGCTCTGGGAAAATGCTGCCCTACTGGGCCTGGGCCCATGACTTGCAATCATCTTCCTGTGGTGGTGACCGTGGTGTCCAAAGCAGTAGCAAACATTTATGAAGACTGACTGTGCACCTGGCACTGTGCCTGGGCTGCAGAGGACAGAGTTGGCAATGAACGTCCTGCCTTTAACATTTCATAGAATGGTCAGGCACGGTGGCTCACGCCTGTAATCCCAGCACCGAGGTGGATGGATCACCTGAGGTCAGGAGTTCCAAACCAGCCTGACCAACATGGAGAAACCCCGTCTCTACTAAAAATACAAAAAAATTAGCCGGGCATGGTGGCGGGCACCTGTAATCCCAGCTACTCAGGAGGCTGAGGCAGGAGAATCGCTTGAACCCAGGAGGCGGAGGTTTGCAGTGAGCTGAGATTGTGTCATTGCACTCCAGCCTGGGCGACAAGAGCGAGACTCCGTCTCAAAAAAATAAAAAATAAAAAAAAATAAAAAATCATAGAATGAGAAGAAGAATAAACTTGTAGTTACAACACAGTATAAGAAACACATCTGGGTAACTACTAGATGCTGATATAGTGAGTATCTGAGGAGTGATCCTTGAAGGGCAGCAGATTTTTTGAGAAAAAATCTGTAATAACCTAGTTGTGTAGTGTTCACTGTGTGACGTTATTTCCTTTAAATTTTTCCTTCAGTGGTATTAGTGGTATTCTATTCAAGGTGAAGTCCAGTCCGCTGGTAGAAGAATGAAAAACCCAGCTAATATTTTCTTGGTACTTTGAATTGAGTATCCCTTGAGGCATCAAATATTCTCAGAGGGCAAATGGTAAGCCACACAACGCCATTGCAGGATATGGGGAAGCGGATTGCGATTCACAGAAAAGGTTAATAACAGTGTCAGATCGTGTACCGTGGTTACTGATTGAAGCAACTAAATGTAGGCCAAAAGGAGTGAGCTCTGGTGTTGACCGGCAGGCCCTGGTCCTGCTTCGCTACTGTGCACCATTGACTCTGTGCTCTAGTTGCCTTCTTAGTAAAATTAGAGGACTGGGCCAGATGTGGAGCTCCTGCACTATGGATGTTCTCAGGTGCAAAGGAAGCTCTCTCCTCAAGCCCCCTACCTGTAGATGAATGACCTTGGAATCCTGGCACTGTAAGTTTAGCCTCAGCCATCCCATCAGTTGTTATTCTAGTGCATTTAGATTGGATTTTTAGGTGTTGGGGGAAATAGTATTAATCTCATCACCATCGTTTTCATTTATTTATATCTTATTTAGTACTACTACGTGCCAGGCACTGTTCCAAGTACTTTTCCAATATTAATTAATTTCATCTGTGCCATTATGGGTACTGTTATCACATCCATTTTAGAGGTGGGGCAACTGAGGTTCAAGGAGGTTAAATAACTCACTCAAGATCAGCTGTTTAGGGAGGGGCAGAGCAGGATTCAGCCTCAGGCAGGCTGGGTCTAGCATTGGTGATCACCACCCTGTACTGTCTCTGGACAAAATAATTGAATAATAATAACACTGAGAAGAGCTGAAGCGCTGAGGACTGAACCACACCTTCACTTGATGGAAATGCATCTACAACCTGCACTCACGTTTAACCAGGGTTCCACAACCTTGGCACTATGAACATCTGGGGTGGATGATTCTTTATTGGAGGCTGTCCTATGCATTGTAGGATGTTGAGTGATATCCCTGGCCTCTACCTACTAGGTGCTAGTATCTATGTCCACCCCGTCCCCCCAGCTGTGACAAACGCAAATCTCTCCAGACAAGGCCAAATGTTCCTTGGGAGGCAAACTCCCCTCACCCCGCAACCCTGGTTGAGAACCACCACTTCGATCTTATACTCTGGGCTTACGAACAGTGAAAGCTTACAGAAACTACCCTGTTCTGATGTCGACGAGTTCAATATTCCCTAAAACTCCTTCCAACTCTCAGAAATTAAGAGAGAGAAAAAAATGATGGGTTAGCTTCTGCAGTGCAGATACTTTGCCATTTAGTTAAGTGTGTATATTTGAGGGGGAGTATGGATATGGAGAACAGGGATTGGAGAGCCTACTCACCACACTTCTACACAATACCTCTGTTTCATCCTATCTATATGCTTATTATTTCAGCTCTTCTCATGAGCGATCAAATTCTTATTTTGCACCATATTGCCCTCTAGCGGTCACTTCTCTTCGTAGCACGCGGAAGAGAGGCACAAATACAAACCACTTTTCAAGAATGAAACCCAGGCGGGAACTGGCGGGGGATGTGGACGTGGTTCCAGGAGCCGGGTAACTTCTGGCTTCGCGGATTGTGAGCAGCCTGTTTCTCCTCCAAGCCGCGCCTTTTTCCTTCCAAGCGCCACCCTTCTTCCTGCAAGCCCTCACCTCCACGTTCCAGCACCCAGTGGCACTTTGCGTCTCCCGTCAGGATACCGGACCTTCTCTTTGCAGGGAGAATTCAAATCTACTTCTATTTTAAACAGAAAGAGCATCCTCTGGGTAGAAGTATCCGACGAGAAGCGTTTTCCGAATGCCCCGAAGGGAGCTGTTACGTGAAAAATACACACGATACGCTGAAAAAAATGTATAGATACTTTGTTGTTGCTTTTGGTTCTCAGCCGGACCTCAAAAACAACCCCAGGATTTTTTTTTCCTCCGAAGTGGAGCCAGCTACTTTGCAAGTGCCCCTTTCTTTCTCCTTGCCCATCCCCAGACCATTTAGTTAACCTCAGCGGGACAGGAACCGTCCTACAAATGCGTGTGTTTGTCATCTTAAGAGCTTTGGTAAGCCTACTTAAATTTCAGACAGCTGGAGACTGTCATAATGGCTTTGTTCTGTCGATAGGTGACATTGTGTAATTGGTAACCCTATAAAGCCTTGGAGGATAGCTTCTTCTTTTCAAAATGGAAACCCAGAGAATTAAGACAAAGAAAGCTACTCTGTGCAGTTAAATGTCATCTTCGAGGAGGAAATTTTTACAAGTACCTCTACATCTACACGTGGGCTTCAATTATATGTTTAACGGTCTCCAAGGTACAGCACCCAAACGTCAAACCACTCAAGCCTGGATGGTGAATTTGTGATAGAGATTGACTTTTTTTGTAAAATAAGTTTTCTGTTTCCACAAAATAAAATTGTATTTAGGGGTATAGGCGCCAGAATTTCTTTTAGCAGTTAATCAAAATGAATGACCAAAAAGTTTAATTCTAGACTAGAGCTATTAAATTAATTCCGAGCTATGAAAGCAGTTTTGATTTTAGGCCATATCAATCCAGGACAACACAGAACAATGAGCCTGGAGGGTCTGATATTGTGAAGAGTACATTTGCAGAAGGCTTTTGGGTCGGCAACAACTGGGTTTCCTTAAGATTTATGGGCTTCATAGGATAAACACACACTTTATATCTGCTCTGTCTGAACACACAGCAGATGAAGTTCCACTAACCCCTTTCCCCAGGCCCTACATTTCAAAACCTTTCTGCTTCTCTTTTCTTTACTATCTTTGTGAATGGCTTAAACAGCAACCTGTGCTTTAGAACCATAAAGCATGCATACATGTTTCATTAGAAGAAATGGAAAAAATAGAAATCTCCAGTGTGAATATTTGTTTAGAAGATGATTTCACCCCTTTTACTTTATCACCTTACTTGCTCTGACCCTGAGACCCTAGAATGACGTGGGCCTGAACCCTAATCCTCGGGTGATCATTCCTACCTAAAAGCAAAGGTGATGTCTATGGAGGGGCATAAAACAGGGTTTCCCATCGGGGGGCTTGCCAGTCTGATCTGTATAACTGGTGAACCCAGATAGTGTGGGTCCAGAAAGTTGGTGTGACGCCGAGCTCCCCACCCTCAGAGGGCTCTGGCGTTCTCCCTGAGGACTCGCATCCCATTTATAGCTTCGTAGATGTAAGCAGCCAAGATGATTTGGGGGAACTTCTGTGTGACAAAGGAGACGAGAGGCTGTGGAAACCTTCCATAACAAGTAGTTGAATTGTTTAAGGAATTTTCCAAACCCTCTAACTGGAGGATCAGGATGAAGGCAAAAGAATACGTGATGATCATTGCTGGCTAACATAATCAGGTGATTTGCGTTAACAATATGCCACAAAATCCCAGGAGCAAAGTCTAGGTCCTGTCTTTAGCCATGTTGTGTCCATGGCAGTGTGAACCTTTTATCTTATTACTGGATGGTCCATTGAAACCATCCTTAGGAAGTTAGAACCTTCATAAGAGAAGATGAGATCCAGTCTATGTGGAAGGGTGCTTTTTTTTTTTTTTTTAAAGAGGTGCTCGTAATGGTAGTGACTTTCCTACCTTCACATTAAATGAATTACTATCTCTACATATAATCTTGTGCATATCTGTCCTTCTTCCCTTCCTTCTTCCTCCCCTCCCTGTCCTTTTGCAGGAAAACTATATTTCAGGACTATGCCCAGCAATGATGGCTTCAAGATCACAATAAATTGTTTAGCCTTTTAGGGGATGAGAGGCAACATGCTGAACCACTGGAAAAAGGCACAGGCAGGCGAGATCCCAATTTTGTGAAGCCCAAAGCTCATATGATTTCTTTTAAAAAGAATATACAATTACAAATACAAAGTTAGGCAGGAAAGTGAACATTTCTTTAGAATGAAAAATGATATCACAAAAAATTATTGGAGACTTGGAAGTTTAGATCCTTTTTCTCCTGAAGATCTCTTTAGGCAATTTACCAAAAACGGCCGATTAGAAATGCTTTCTGATTGCAACCCAGCTTCCTCTCTTCTCCTGGAAAACTCAGTGACTCCTCCCAGAACTCACAGAGGCCTATGAAGAAGAAGGGCCGCAGGCTTCAGCTTCACTCGCTTCTCGCTTCTCGGGATTTTGCGTCTGGTCTCAGGTGCCATCTATTTAGAGTGGCCAGCAGCTGATAGCAGTTTGTATCCATACAGGTAGGTCCTGGCCACCATAGCGCCAGGGTCCTGGAAGCAAGCAGGGCGGCTCACAGACGAGGAGAGCAGTTTGGGTGAGCAAGACAAGGTCTGGATTCAAGTCCTGCTCAGTACTTACCAGGTGGGTGAACTTGAGGTACATTTACTTCTTGGAACCTCTTTTTTTTTTTTTTTTAATCTCATCTGTAGAACAAGGATAATTAAAAGAGACTGGGTGCGGTGGCTCACTCCTGTAATCCCAGCAGTTTGGGAGGCCAAGGCTGGGGGTGTCACTTGAGTCCAGGAGCTCAAGACTAGCCTAGGCAACATGGTGAGACCCTGTCTCTACAAAAAAACAAAACAAAACAAAACAAAACAAAACCCCCCACAACAATTAGCTGGTAGTCCCAGCTACTAGGGAGACTGACGTGGGAGGATTGCTTGAGCCTGGGAGGTAGAGGCTGCAGTGAGCCAAAACCGTGCCACTGCACTGTAGCCTGGGCGACAGAGCAAGAACCTGTCTCAAAAAAAAAAAAAAAAAAATCACGTATATAAAGCACACAGCAAAACATCTGGCATAGGACAGACACGCAATGAGCCTTTGAGAGTGAAATGTATTTTAAAGTTTGATACTGAAAGTTATGTGTGTGTCTCTTTGCATTTGTCTCATTCCCCACCTTCCCTTCACTGTTGACTACAGGAGACATTGAAAATCATTGAAAAATCCATTCCCTAGTTAATGTTCCCCGGCTTGCCTTTTATACTATCTGTCGGATCCAATCCATCATGTACGTAATCATATTTTACATTGGCTGCTCTATGAATAAGAAATGAGTGGAGGGTGTTTTGTTTTCTGCCTCTTCCCTATCATGGGGGACTAGGTACAGGATGCAAATTTCAGCTCCACAGCTGAAGGGTACAGATAATAAATCATTTTACATGTCTGGGATGGAAGACAGGCTCCTTGGGGATTCTGTGATGACGGTGGAAGATGGGCCTTCTTCCTGATTAGCACTTTGGGTGCCAGCCTGCTCTGGTCAATGGGAAAGAATGGAAACCTTAGAATTCAACCATATCTGCCTGGGCGTGGTGTGCGATGAACTAAAAAACCAGAGCCCCAAGATGGCTTGGGTAAAGTGGCTATTGGAATTTACACTTTCTCACAAGCGTCAGAAAGATGTTAGGACACAAAAACCTCTTTTGTGCTGCAGAAGATTTTGCCATCTTTGGGTGCCTGGAAGGGTTTCAGTTTCCTTAGCTGTAAAATAGAGATCAAAGCCCCTTTGCATGCTTCACTGGATCACGTGGAGAACAAAATATAAGGATGAAAGTGAAAACGCCTTGCACATCTAGGGCGAGCTTACAATATTGCTATTAAAAGCAGTAGCATAAATTAACAGCATGAAGCATTTATGGATCATTTCTCTAACAACCCACTTTTCAGCAATGATTTCCTCACATTCCTTATGTTTGTATTTTGGTGCTGTTTTGTTGTTTAGATGATACGAATTAATGCTAAATGTTAAACTCTACTGGATTCTCCTTCAAATTGGAGTAACACAGGGAAGGCAATTCATGGATTCATGGTCTTCCGTTTTCAGGGGCCATGGTCTCCTGTGACTTGCTAAAGCCTTTCTCAAGTATGATGAAACAGCGCCACCGTGTGGTGTCGAGGCTTACCACACTTCACTCGTTTGCCTTTGGATTTTTATGCAACATTGGTCAATAAACATCAGAGTATGTGTAAATACATACTGAAATAATGGAAATTGAGGTAAATTTGGTAGAATCCTCCCATAGCAGTATTTGTGAACACTGATTAGAGAAATTATCCATTCATCATTGGCATGGACATGCTTGAATAATGTTTGTGACAACAAGCTTAATATTGTCCAAAAGCCTATCTTTGTGATGGTGGTAACCAAAAAATGCATTTTCCCAGAATATCTCCCTCTATTCTCTGATGAAAAAGTCTATATCGTGTTAATTTCATGAAATGCATTTTATTGTATGCGGAGGGGGAGAGAGAGAGGTATACAATCCAACATATATTTAACAGAAAATAAGAATGAAAAATGGTAAAAGTCTTCTTGTCTAGAGCCACTCATTTATCCTGAAGTTAATCAAGCAACCAAGGCAGAAACACTTTGGGGAGCGGCGTGGTAACTATGCATTGGACTGTTACTAAATAGATGAGCCTTTGCCAGGAAATATTTGTTAGGGATAATAGCACAGCAAGGAATGGTTCTCTCTCTCTTTTTAAAATGGCTTATGAATGACAATAACAAAAATAACTTATTGTGTTTATTTAGCTACGGACTGTCTGAAGCACTTTGCCTGCATTGTTCCACATATTAATTGGAGAGGAGTTCAGTAATGGCCATTTAAAAAATATAATCTCATTTAAGAAAATACTAGCCAGTGTAAGCAGACACACATTCAAGCTGAGAGCTAAGCAGGTGTCGTTGGCGCTAGACTCAATAGCTCTGAATTCGCCGGGTGGTTGACTCCCTCTGGTGGCCATTCTGGGAATTTACAAATGTAATGCAAATGTCACACAGTACTGTAATAATCACGAGCACTGGGACACGTGTTGGTGAGTGCGGTCCTGTCCAGGGAACATGAAGCCACTGGGATGTGACCATTAGAGTATGACCATCTTTGTTCTCATTACGTTCCTGCTGTAGATGAAAGAGTAAGTGAATGATCCACTGATGTGCTAGGATGCAATATGGAATGTAGGAAGGAGCATACAAAATGATGGGCGTTAATAAGGGGCTAACATGACGCTCTCTGTTTTCCCCTTCAGCTCTGAAATCAAAGGGGAGAAAACGTCGAAAACGTTAAACAAATAACTGAATGGGTAAATAAACTGTGCTGTATCCATTGGATCCATTTGAAACAGAAAGCTTCTTTTTGTAACATACATTACATCAATGCTCATGCATTTGTGTGTATCTATACATAGAAGAGATCTAGAAGGATAGATACCAAGATGCTAACAATCGTAACCTCTGGGGATTAAGATGAGGAGAGGGCAAGAGAATGAAGACTTTTGTCTTTTATTTTATCATGCATTTATTAACACAAACTTGTATTTCTTTTATAATGAAACAATCAAAGTAAACAAATTAAAAGAACCAAATATATGCCCCTCTGAAATGTAACATGTCCTGAAAATGTGATAAGTGGTTAGGGAAATGTTGTAATTTATCTTACGATTGAGAACTTCACAATATATAGCTTTAAATATTAGCAGTCATAGAGCCCCTCTGAAATAGAGTACTCTAAACGTTTTAGTAGAATTTGTATTAATTCCCTGATATTTTTCTTCCTTCTGAACTTATGAAATGGAGGAGCTTACTTGACCACAGATCTAAAATATTTTCATTACCTGCAGAGGAGTGTGTGAGCCACCAGTTAAGGCAAGAAATTTGGAAGTCTGCTTCCAAGTTCCAATTTATTCCTTTATTTGTTGATCTTATTAAAAAATGTCCTTCCCTACAAAACCAACCTGAAAAGGCACATAGTATTTTGTACACCACAATTATTAAAAATCACTCTGGTTCCATGTATGTATATTAGAACTTTGAATCAAAACATTTAAGGTGGTTTTGGAAATCTATATAGAATACATAAGATAACATGACATAAAATAGACATCAGTTTTGGGGTGCGGGGTAAGGAAAAGGGAGGAAAGGAAAGGGTAAGGACATGAAATGGGGTCAGACGTGAGATGAGTCCACAAAGTACACTAATGAAAATGAGGTTCTGCAAAACTTTTGGTAAGGGTGAATCATAGATTTGGTTTGCAGTTTACTAGCAATTCAAAGAAACAGGGTAAGCTCCAGGAGTCACAGCCCCGCAAGGCACAGATGAGTCGATGGTTAAGGAGGAACAACAGCTACTGGGCTACTAAGACAAGAACAAATTGTCTCCTGCTTGACTGGCTTCTAGTTAAAAATAAGATGGGGTTCATCAATTGCAGAGGAAGACGGAGGAGAAGGAGATGGGATCCAAATCCTGGCAGGCTCCTTACTCCTGGCTTGGAGGGAAGACGGCTCTCTCCCCAGTCCCTCAAAAATTTTTATTTTCCATTTTTAGTAGTCTGCCTTTCCCGTCTACCCTGACCCCAACCTGAACTTCATCGTTTCCTCAGTGGGCCCTGAAACGTTCCCCAATTCTTCTTTATCAGACTAAGCTCAATGAAATGGATTTACTAGACTTTTTCATATTTATGTGCAAGTGATTAATCATAGATTCTGCCCCTGCCCCACTTAGGGCATGGGCATTTATTTTTTGTTCTCTTAGAGTGGCAGCTGGGCAGGTGGTCTCAGTATACGTTTGTTATAACAATGGTTACATTTCACTTGGCAATATCATTTATCATCTCCTGTGACTTTTCACTGTATTTACAAATTCTCCTTTGGCTGTAAAGATCACAAGTGAACTCTAACAGATTAAATTATGGCAGCTTTATTTACTGCATCCTGGGTACTATCTTCCATATATTTTATTCTAGAATTGTTTATTTTCCTACAGCCGTTGCCCACTGAAATTCAGGGTAGGGTCTACTATGACCCCATCATCTTTTAAATCAGTCTTTAAACAAGGCCATTCATTCCCAATGGCTGTTTGTGTCATTTCCCCTATCCGCCCGCCCGCTTTAGTGTTCTTCATTTAGCATCCAAGTTCACACATAAAAAACACATTGTGCAATGACCGACTGTGATGGCTTGACCCGGGGCAATAAATGGACTATTCATCTCACCAACGTCTTGGCCTCAGAAGGAGACTTGAAAGGAAAATAAACAAAGTTGTAAGTTTGCGTAGGTGGAACCTTCCAGATTTCCTTTCCCAGACAGCACAAGAAAATTAGGCTGAATGCCCATAAAAACGTAGGCTCTGACATTCTTTGATTCTGCACAGTTTTCCTATACATAGGACGGGAACGTGGTGTGAGCCCATCAAGCGTCTTACACTAGGTAATGGATGGGCCAGTTCTAAGATTGGAGATTCTCGTTGGGGCCAGTGTTCCCGCTAATTAACTTGGGTCATGAGTGGACAACGAAGGTCTCAAAGCGACAAAATTTACTGAGTGGGCACACGTGGACCAAGGTCAGTGATGGCCTTGGGGAGGAATTGAGGCAGCAAGGAGCTTGGAAACCTTCTTCTTCCACTTTGGCCTAACCAATGTTGCAGCATGTCTGCCATTCCGTCTCATTCCAAGTGTACTGTGAACAATAAGAACACATCATCACTTCCCTCTAGGAGGGTCCATGTATGGGACCTGCCATCAAGTAGCTGGTTGATTTACCAGGAACAGAGCCATATTACTTTACAGGTTTTCTGCCAAAGGAGGTGGCAAGAGTGCAATTGGCCTTAGCAAGGGGGCATTCACGCTGTTGTAGGCTATGCCTCGGCTGGTGTGAATTATTATGTATCTACATCTGGATTATTCCGCAGCTGGTTGATGCTCAGCATGCATCTACCAATACGCTTTTGGTAACTATTTTCTCTTACAAATATTTTGCTTTATATCAGTGGATGGTAGTTTGTTTGAGGCATAGGGGTTTGCAACGGATTACCTTTATGGTGGATTAATCTGTTGTCAATACAGAAAACCATTCTTTGATTAATGCAGTATTTCAGGCTATGAATTGCTTTTTCTGATATTATGATATCAGAATATCAGAATATGATTGCTACCTCTGCTTACTCTTAGTTTGCATTTGCTTGAAAACACAGCCTAAAATTTGCTTTGAATTTTTAAAAAGTTTACAGTGAAGTGTGACAAACATACAGAATGAGAATAAATAGCTTGATGAAAATTCCACAGTGAACACTCCAAGGTAACCAGTTCCCAGAGCAAGAAATGGAACCAGCACCCCAGAAGGCCTCTTCCCCAGTCTCCCTCCCAGGCACAGCTCCACACCCAAAATAAACACTAACCTCATTTCTAACACCAGAGACTAGTTTTGCCTATTTTGGTACCTTATATAAATGAAATCACACAGCTTGTACTTTAACTCCTTTCATTCATCATTATGCTTATGATATTCATTCATGTGCTCACATGTAAAAATAGCACACCAATTCTCATTCCTGAATAGAAATACATTTTATTGAATATACCACGATTTATCCGTTTTACTGGTAATGCACATGCGGATTGTTTCTGGTTTTTGGCAATTGCGTAGTGCTGCCATGTACATTCTCAAACCTATCTTTCATGCATGTATGTATTTTTTGGCTTGAGAGAAAACTGGATTAGAATTGCTGGGTAATTGGCTATGGTAATATTCAGAGTAGATTGTGCCGAAGAGTTTTCTAGAGTCGTTTAACAATCTCACTCCCAGCAGCAGTGGATTAGAGCTTTGGTTGTCCTACAGCACTTGGTATTTATTGCTAGTCCTTTTACCTTCAGTCATCCTAGTGGAAATGCAATGGTAACCCACTGTGGTTTCCGTTGTAATTTCCCTAATGTATAATGATATTAAACACTTTTTCATTGTTTATTTGCCAATTGAACATTCTCTTACGTGAAGTGATTGTTCGAGTCCTTTTAATTTGTAGAAATTCTCTGTATATTCATCATGTAAATGTTTTGTGAATATACATATTGCAAACTATCTTCTCCCACTCTGTAGTCCGTCTTTTCACTCTCTTAAAGGAGTCTTATAACGAATAGAAGTTCTTAATTTTAATAATATATGATTATTTTTTCACCTTTATGGTTAGTGCTTTTTTGCAACCTGTTTAAGAAATCTGCGACCGGGAGCGGTGGCTCACGCCTGTAATCCCAGCACTTTGGGAGGCCAAGGCGGGCGGATCACGAGGTCAGGAGATCGACACCATCATGGCTAACACGGTGAAACCCCATCTCTACTAAAAATACAAAAAACTCAGCCAGGCGTGGTGGCGGGCGCCTGTAGTCCCAGCTACTCGGGAGGCTGAGGCAGAAAAATGGTGTGAACCTGGGAGGCGGAGCTTGCAGTGAGCTGAGATCCGGCCACTGCACTCCAGCCTGGGCGACAGAGCGAGACTCCATCTCAAAATAAATAAATAAATAAATAAATAAATAAATAAATAAATCTTTGCCTACCCCAAGATGATGAAGATATACTCCAAAGACATTTTTTTTTCAAGTAGTAGCTTTATTGTCTGTCATACTTATATTCCTCATTTATCTGTAATTATTTTTGTGAATGGTGAGATGAGGGATGAGGGGATTATGGGAGCTTCTCTCCACCTTCCCTTATGGCTGTGCAAATTAACCTAACACCATTTATTGAAAAATATATACTTTCCGTATTGTACTGTACTATTACCTCTGTCATAAGTCAAGCAACTGTAAAAGTGTGCTTCTGAATACTCTGTTGTGTTTCCTGGTCGATTTGTTTATTCTTGGACTATTGCTGTACTCTCTTAATTGTCTGTCATTTATTTTTAACTTTTCTTTGTCTTTTTTCTTTAGACATGTCCCTTATTAGCAGCATATAACTAGATGTAAACGTTCTACATCCAGTTTAAAAATTATCATCTTTTTGGTTGGGCATGGTGACTTACGCCTGTAATTCCAGCACTTTGGGAGGCCGAGGGAGGCAGATCTTGAGGTCATGAGTTCGAGACCAGCCTGGCCAACATGGTGAAACCCCATCTCTACTAAAAATACAAAAATTAGCTGGGCATGGTGGTGCATGCCTGTAATCCCAGCTACTTGGAAGGCTGAGGCAGGAGAATTGCTTGAACCCGAGAGCCAGAGGTTGCAGTGAGATGAAATCATGCCACTGCACTCCAGCCTGGGCAACAGAGCAAGACTGTGTCTCGGGGGGTAGGGGGGAGGGGTTGGGGGAAGAAAAAATAGTGTTTTTAAAAAGGGATTTTTTAAGGTGACTATAGCTGATAAAAATGTATTGTATGTTTCAATATAGCTAGAAAAGTGGATCTTGAATGTTATCACCATAAAGAAATGACAAAGGTTTGAGGCAATGGACATACCAGCTACCCTGATTTGATCATTATACAGCATACACAGGTATTGAAACACCCCACCGTACTCCATGAACATGTACAATGATTACATGTTCATTATAAACATTTTTTAAAGGGGGATTTTACTAAGGCTTTTGTATTTTTTGTTATGGTTGATGTGTTTGGCTTATTTTTATGTTTCCTGTTTTGACTTATTTCATGTTTTTTTCATTGCTTTATTTTTAAAACATCGGAACCCTACATAATTCTAACTATTAAAATTGGAAAGTTGACACGTATTAATTCACTTCTTTTCAGTCACCTCTTTGATATCAGCTCTGCTGTGGCTGCCTGGGGTTTTTTCTCTGAGTCCCAGAGCTTTAGAGGTCCAATGTCGTTTTCTGCTTCCACAGCTCCCGCCTCTTACTGGCTTCGTCGTTTTTGCCTCTCTCTTGATCCTCCAAGATATTTACCCACCTCCTTGATTTTTGTCCTAAAACATCACTTTTGCTCTTAACCATTTTACTGCCAATTTTATTTTTTGTTATTGGAATTTTAGCTTTCGAGTGTTTTGCTGAGTCTCAGCCTCTGAGCCAAGAGAGAGACCGGAAGAGACCATCAGGGGGGAATAAAGCCTGTTTCTGCCTTGTTTGGTTTTGGCCTGGCGGGTTTTGTGTTGCTAGCAAACCTCTGGGCTTTACTGCTCTTCCGTTTTCAGTCCAGCCCCGTGATTAGTAGAAGCTAATGAAAAATCTTCCAAGACTATGGTAATAAAGTGACTGTGAGTCTAAGTTTTTGATACTATGAGATTGCATATTTTCTTAGAAGTGGACAGATTTTAGAAAAGCATCGAGGGAGGTCCCCTCTGAAATCACTAACAGTTATAGGTACTAGAGTATCTTCTTCCACTATTGTATATACATCTTTCTAATGTACTTCTCCACAAACATCTTTTTAAACAATAACAAAAACTATCAACATAGAGACTTCACGTTTTAGCAATCTTTCAATCTTGTTTTCTCATGAATTCTTTATAATATCCAATGCCATTCAGTCACCTTTTTAATAGCCTTTTTAATGAGCCAGAGTGTTGAATCTTCTGCTTGCTGTCTGACCTTGCATGAGTCGCTTACTCACTGACGATTTGGATTAACTCAATCCAGATAATGAGGTAATTACATTAAACTGATTTCTAAGATTTCTTAAAATAAAAAATTCCACACTTTTAAAACATCATACACAATCATGCTTGTGTTTAAAATTATACCCAGATTGGTCACAAAACAAACCAGTTTACAGAAATCACAGTTCTTGGCACTAATAAGCTCTCTTTCTTAGCAACTTCTTTTCATTGACCAGAAACTGCTGGCATTGTAGTAGTAAAGTGCTTGTTCATAACCAAAATATGTCTGATCTGCTACTTCTCACTGGTTAGGATGGTAAAATGAATGCGTCAGCACCAGATACACTTATCTATAAGACCTTTGCAATCGCCACTTCACAGACTTCTGCTGAGAACAGGGCATGGCTAACATATTAACCCACTCCTGGGGGACAAACAGGATCTTGCAGTGGGGAGGTAAGAGGAATCTTTTAAATTCTCTGAAAAGATAAAATAAAGAGATATTAATGATGCTAGAAACATGAAGTTATGATCTATACATATATGATCTCTTTCATGTACATACATTTCATTGTTTTCCATGCTATTTTACCCAAAAAGGAAAACATTTCTTTTTTTTGCACCATATATGTATGTATGTGTATATATGTATATCTATGTGCATATATATGTGTATATCTATATATACATATATGTGTATATCTATACATATATGTGTATATATACATATACATATATGTGTATATATACATATATACACATATATCTATATATACATATACGTGTATACATATATACACGTATATCTATATATACATATATGTGTATATATACATATACACACACATTTTTAAATTTTTAGTTGTGGTAAAATGCACAGAATGTAAAATTTATGAGGTTAACCATTTCTTTTTTTTTTTTTTTCCAAGACGGAGTCTTGCTCTGTTGTTCAGGCTGGAGTGCAGTGGCAAGATCTTGGTTCACTGCAACCTCCACCTCCCAGGTTCAAATAATTCTCTTGCCTCAGCCTCCCGAGTAGCTAGGATTACAGGCGGCCGCCACCATGCCCGGCTCATTTTTGTATTTTTAGTAGAGACAGGGTTTCACCATGTTGGCCAGGCTGGTCTTGAACTCCTGACCTTGTGATGCGCCTGCCTCGGCCTCCCAAAGTGCTGGGATTACAGGCGTGAGCCACTGTGCCTGGCCGAGATTAACTATTTCTAAGGGTACAGTTCAGTGGTTTTAAATACTGGACGTCCACATGGTTGTACAACCATCACCACCATCCATCTTTATAACTCTTTACACCTTGCAAAACTGAAACTCTGTTTCCATTAAACAATAAACCCCCATTCTTACCTCCCACCAGCCCCTGGCAACCACCATTCTACTTTCTGTCTCTATGAATTTGGCTACTCTAAGTACCTATCTAAGCAGGATCAGAAAGTATTTGGCATTTTGTGACTGGCTTATTTCTCTTAGCATGACGTTCTTGAGGTTCATCCATGTTGTAGCTTTTACGGTTGAATATTCTATTGTGTGTATAGGCCACATTTTTCTTATACATTCATCCATTGATAGATATTTGGGTTGCTTCCACCTCTTGGCTATTGTGAATAACGCTGGTATGAACATAGGTGCACAAATACTTCTTTAAGATCCTTCTTTCAGTTCTTTTGGATATCTACTCAAAAGTGGAATTGCGAGCTCATGTGATACATCTTTTTAAAAATTTTTGAAGCACTTCCCTAATATTTTTCATAGTTGCTGTTGCATTTTATATTCCTACCAACAATGCACACATTTTTAAAAATAGCACTAGTTATTTTCTGGTTTTGTTTTGTTTCTTTTTAAAGTAATATTATTATTTATATATACATTTTTTGTTTCAATAGCTCTTGAAGTACAAGTGGTTTTGATTACATGGATGAATAGTATAGTGGTAAAGTCTGAGGTTTTAGTGCACCAGTCACCTGAGTAGTGTACATTGTACCCAATATGCAGTTTTTTTATCCCTCACTATCTCTCCCACCCTCCCCACTTCTGGGTCTTCCACATCCACTCTGTCACTCTGTGTGCTTTTATGTCTTCACAGCTTAGCTCCCACTTATAAGTGAGAGAACATGCAGTATTTGGTTTTCTGTTCCTGAGTTACTTCACTTAGAATAATGGCCTCAGCTCCATCCAAGTTGTGCAGAAGATATTATTTTATTCTTTTTTATGGCTTAGTAGTATTCCATGGTATATATATGCCACATTTTCTTTATCCACTTATCAGTTGATGGGTTGGTTCCATATCTTTGCAGTTGTGAACTGTGTTGAGGTAAACAGATGTATTTTGATACAGTGGCTTCTTTTCCTTTGGGTAGACACCCAGTAGTGGGATTGCTTGATTGAATGGTAGATCTACTTTTAGTTCTTTGAGAAATAGCCATACCGTTTTCCACAGAGGTTGTACTAATTTACATTCCCCCTAGAAGTGTATAAGTCTTCCCCTTTACCACATCTGTGCCATCATCTGTTGTTTTTTGACTTTTAAATAATGGCCATTCTGGCTGGGGTAAGGTGGTATCTCATTGTGGTTTTAATTTGCATTTCCCTGATGATTAGTGATGTTGAGCACTTTTTCATATGTTTGTTGGTTATTTGTATATCTTCTTTTGATAAATGTCTATTCAGTTGCCCACTTTTTGATGGGATTATTTTTTTCTGCTGATTTGAGTTCCTTGTAGACTCTGAATATTAGTCCTTTATCAGACGCATAGTTTGCAAATATTTTCTCACACTCTCTGGGTTGTCTGTTTACTCTGATGATTACTTCTTTTGTTGTGTAGAAACTTCCAAAAAGGAAGACATTTCTGTGCAGCATTTCTGTTTGCTTATTTAAACCAAAATCAGTCCCTTTTGTAGAGTACCATTATAAGAATAATTTAATGGGTCAACGAATCATCACATAAAGCCAAAATATCTAGATGTGAATAAAAGAAAATACAATTTCAGCCTGAATATTTTATCTCAGCACTACTGTATGGGGTAGTTTGCAGTCACTGCAGAATGGGCCAGCTTCTCCTCTCACTGGACATGGACCTTGTGAAGTGGGCACAAGTGCAGGATGGCACTGAGGTGGCAGTACATTTCTTTCACTGTCTGAATGACTTGCTATAAAATGAATAATAAAGCTGGGCTTGGTGGCTCACACCTGTAATCCCAGCACTTTGGGAGGCTGAGGATCACCTGAGGTCAGGAGGTTGAGACCAGCCTGACTAACATGGGAAAACCCTGTCTCTACTAAAAATACAAAAATTAGCTGGGTGTGGTGGTGGGTACCTATAATCCCAGCTACATGGGAGGCTGAGGCAGGAGAATTGCTTGAACCCCAGGAGGTGGATGTTGCAGTGAGCCGAGATCATATCACTGCACTCCAGCCTGGGCTACAGAGTGAGACTCCGTCTCAGAGAAAACAAAAATAATAAAATAAAATGAATAATATAAAATAATTTTAAATGTTAAAAAAAAGTTTTGCTAAAGATTTTAAAGTGTCACCTCCAAAAAATTTTTCAGAGTTCACTATGGGAATGATTTTAGCATCAAAGACATTGTTTCCAGTCTGTAAAACACCATTTTTACCCACAATGAAGCTAAGTTTAATCCTCAGGAAAGTAGGGTTAGCTCAGACCTGTGGTGTTTTAGTACCAGAGATTCTTGGAAATGACCTGTGAGATTTATAAAAAGCTTCCACCAGTGAATTTAGAGAGAGGCAAAATGAAATGTGTCCAACACCCTGCCCTGTCTGCATTTGTCTTGCAATGAAAAGGCCTTTAAATGAAAACAGGTGTTGCTCTGGAGCTAGGTGAGACAGTGTTCATAAAATATACATTTATCTACTTGAAGGGTGCAGGGCATGTGACCATTTACATCAAAGGCAGTGTTGGGGTACCCAGAGATCCTCCAGCCAGGCTACACAGACACCCACAGGCCAGGATAGTTTTAAAACAAAAAAAGTTGGTGAGAAAAAGTTTCAAACAAGAGGCCTCTGTTTTGAGGTGTTTTTTATGTTTTTGCAAATAAGAAATGTAGGCAATTTAAAACAAGAATAGAAAAAAGTAACTACAAAGAAAAAAATAGTATAACATGTATTCATAATCTGTCAAGAGTTATCACTTTGTGAGCAAAACATTGTCCAGACTTTTTATTAAGGGGGTCTTAGACGTTATCTAATCTAATGCCTTTGTTTTATACTAATTCTGGTCACAAACATTGATTCAGGCCTACTATGCACCATGCAAAAGAGAAAATTGAGGCCAGAGGAGTTAAGTGGTTTTTCCAACGTCAGGTAGGATCCAGTAGTTATCTATGTAGGTAACAAATTACTCAAAAATGTAGCAGCCTAAAGCAACACACTTATTATTTCAAAGTTTCTGTTGGGGAGGAATCTAGGCACAGCTTAATTAGGTCTTGGCTTCAAAGTCTTCTCACATCCCTGCAATCAATGTATCAGCCAGGGATGGGATCTCATCTGAAGGCTCAAATGGGGAAGAGTCTGCTTCTGAGCTTATTTATGTAGTTGTTGGCAGAATTCATATCCTTGAATGTTTATGAATTCAGGGCTTCCTTTTCTTGTTGAATATTGGGTTGAGGTATCTCAACAGTTTGTTTCATCTAACCCAGTAAGATAGTAAGTCTGCTATCAAAATGGAAACCATCTTTTATAACCTAATCATGAAGTGACACTCCCCCCATCACTTTTGCCATATTCACCTGGTTAGGTAAGATAAGTCACTTGGTCCAGCCAACACTCAATAGGAAGGGATTCCATAAGGTCACAAACACCAGGAGATGGGCATCACTGAGGGCTACTTAAAAGTTTGTCTACTACACAGAGAAAATGGCAGGACTTAAAAAATACTACATTGTGTTCTCTGTGCTATAGGCAACAGACTTCAGGTACATAATAGAAAAATTAGTTTTTCTTTTTTTGAGCCAAGTGGAGTGGTTACTGGAGAGAAATTCAGTCAGTTTTCATCAATATAAGTTTAATTTTGTTAATATCCAACTAATTGGTTAGTAGTTTAAGGAGGTAATCAAAAAGGTTTTCCATATACCAGTCATAATCCAAGGGACCATTTCTTCTCACTCCCTACATTAATCCACTTCTATTAGAGTAACCATATAATATATCATCCAAACCAGGGCACTTTGGGAAGTGGAAGGGGGTACTATTAGTATTTACTTCAGAAACTACAGGAGTAATCCATGGTCATCCCTGGTAAACCTGGCCAAAGAGCCACCCTACTTGTAGCCACGATGGAAAGCAATCCTGAGCCAACTTGGAAGCTCAAAGCTTGAGTGATAAGGAAAAAAAGAGAGGCTTGAAATCAACCCTGACCATTGGTGAGGTTATAGGTCTGAAGCCAGATACCCTGCCATCCTATATGCCAGCTGGCTTCTCTGTGAGCCTTTTCATGCAATCAAGGACTTCTGGAAGCCATGAAAGAGTCTTAAAGCTCTTTTATCACCTTCCCTGTGGTCACTTCTCATTTCTCTCTCTGTTGATTTCATGAACAAATATGAGGTGCACCATGCCTCTTTCAGAGTTTTGTAATAGCTTTATTGTTCTTGAGCCCTTTTGTTTCATTTTAATATTTCAAAATACAGCCATGCAGGATATATGGGCAAGTTTGCCCACTATTGATGTTTGAACAATGAAGTTATTTTTTGATAAAACATTGACACCATGTTTTCAATGGAAAAACATTACTCCAGGATTTCAAATGCTTATTTATCAGTGAAAACCTGAAATATCACTATTAGTTGTGTATTCCTCTTCCTCATTTAACACCCATTCTATACACTTCCAAACTAAGCATATAGCAGGCATTCACAGAACTGCTTGATTAATTAAAGGCAGTGAGCATTTGAAACTATTTGTTGAAACTCATGGAAATACTAACTGCCTGCAAAGGAAGCATTTATTTGATAACAATATCTGTTGAAACAAATTCTTTCTTTGAGAAACAAAGTAGGTAAAACATTTACTTTGTTTGAGTCCATGTACTTATTACTTTAAATAGAGTTTTAAAACATGAAAATCATTTCTGTATGTACATGGCATCAATTAAAAGCGAGGTATAGCAAAATCTCTCCTATAAAAGACTTTTAGGCTGGTGCAGTGGCTCATGCCTGTAATCCCAGCACTTTGGGAGGCTGAGGATGGTGGATCACATGAGGCCAGGAGTTTGAGACCAGCCTAGCTAACATGGCGAACCCCCATCTCTACTAAAAATACAAAAATTAGCCGGGCATGTTAGTACCTGCCTGTAATCCCAGCTACTTGGGAGGCTGAGGCAGGAGAATCTCTTGGACCCGGAAGGCGGAGGTTGCAGTGAGCTGAGATTGCACCACTGCACTCCAGACTGGACGACAGAGCAAGACTCTGTCTCAAAACAAAAAACAAAAGACTTTCTGAGAGTGAAGTACAGTCAGCCCTCTGTATCTGTGTGTTTCACATTCGTGGATTCAACCAACCATGGATTGAAAATATTTGGAAAAAAACTGCATCTGTACTGAATATGAACAGGCTTTTTTTGGTCATTATTCCCTAAACAGTACAGTATAACAACTATTTTTTTTTTTAACAAGAGAAAACCAAGCAGGTTTATTATCATGTGGAGGGCACATCATGTGTGAGAAATATCAATGAAAAGTAACTCAAAGCAGTGGCTTAGTATTTTACAATATAATATCTAGGTTTTTTTGGTATAACAACTATTTATATAGCCTTTGCATTGTATTAGACATTATGAGTAATATAGAATAATATAAGTAATATAAAGATGATTTAAAGTATATGGGAAGATTCCATAGGCTATATGCAAATATTATGCCATTTTGTATCAGGAACTTGAGCATCCAGGGATTTGGGTATCTGCAGGAGGTCCTGGAACCAAACCCCAGAGGGACAGCTGTATACACGACTGAGCTGTCCTCTGATGACACCTTCCAGAACAGCACGTCTATGTCTTAGCTGTCCACCGAGGCCTCTTCCTTGTTTTCCATCCAGTCAACTGTGGTAATCTTCGCAGTTCCATTTTCCCATCTCTTTGCACTTTTTCTTGACGACAAAAAGAATTCCACATTATAGCTGATAAAATATTTCAAACTTTATAAAAAGGCACATAATCAAATACATATAACACTACCACTCCCCAGAGGCAACTATGATTTAACATATAAAAAAATGAATATTACTTTGATTGATAAATCATAATTGTATATATTTATGGGACACAGTGTGATGTTTTGATATATGTACATAATGTGAAATGATTAAGTCAAGCTAATTAACATATCCATCACCTCAATTACCTATCAATTTTTATGATGAGACATTTGAAATGTACTATCTTAGTTATTACTCAGTACACTATTATGGATTATAATCATCCTGCTGTGCAATAGCTCTCAGAGCCTATTCCTCCTGTCCATCTGAAACTTTCTATCCTTTGATCAAAAATTGCTGTTTCCTGCCTCCCCACCTCCTACCCTCAGTCCCTGGTAACCATCATTCTACTCTTGACTTCTATGAGTTCAGCTTTTGTAGATTCTACATGTAAGTGAGATCATGCAGTATTTGTCTTTCTATGTCTGGCTTATTTCATTTGGCATAATGTTCTCCAGATTCATCCATGTTGCAAATGACAGGATTTTCACACTCTTTTAAGGCTGAATAGTATTCCATTGTGTAAATATACCTCATTCTCTTTATCCATTCATTTATTAATGGACATTTAGGTTGATTCCATATTTTGGCTATCGTGAGTAATGCTGCAATGAACATAAAGGTGAACTTTTTTTCCCCTGACATATTGATTTTAGTTCTTTTGAATATATACCCAGAAGTGGGACTAATGAATCATGTGATAGTTCTATTTTTAGGTTTCTGAGGAATCGCCATACCATTTTTTATAATAACAAATGTAAATCCCCACCACCAGTATAAAAGAGTTCCTTTTCTCTGCATCTTTGCTAACACCTACTTTTTCTTTCTCTCTTTTTTTTTTTTTTTTTTTGAGACAGGGTCTGTCTCTGTCACCTAGACTGGAGTGTAGTGGCATGATTTCAGCTCACTGCAGCCTGCACCTCTCAGGTTCAAGGGATGCTCGTACCTCAGCCTCCCAAGCAGCTGGCATGACAGGCACCCACCACCATGCCCGGCTAATTTTTGTATTTTTAGTAGAGATGGGGTTTCACCATGTTGGCCAGGCTGGTCTTGAACTCTTGGCCTCAAGTGATCCTCCTGCCTCGGTCTCCAAAAGTACTGGGATTACAGATGTGAGTCACTGTGCCTGGCCAGTTTTTTTCCTTTTTGATAAAAGCTATACTATATTAATAGGTGTGTGGCAATATTTCATTGTAGTTTTTTTTTTTGTTGTTGTTGTTGTTTTTTTTGAGGCAAAGTCTCACTTTGTCACCCAGTCTGGAGTACAGTGGCTCGATCTCAGCTCACTGCAACCTCTGCCTCCCAGGTTCAAGTGATTCTCCTGCCTAAGCCTCCTGAGTAGTTGGGATTATAGATATGTGCCACCATGCCTATCCTCATTGTAGTTTTAATTTGCATTTTCTTCATGCTTAGTGATACTGAGATTTTTTTCATGTGCCTTTGGCCATTTGTATGCCTTCTTTTGAGAAATGTCTATTCAGAACTTTTCCCCATTTAGATATCAGATTATTTGTTTTCTTGCTATTGAGTTGTTTTAGTTCCTTATATATTTCAGATATCAAGTCTTTAACAGATGTATGGCTTGCAAATGTTTTCTCCCACTCTGGGTTGTCTCTTCACTTTTTGTTTTGTTTTTTTGAGACAGAGTCTCACTGTGTTGCCCAAGCTGGAGTGCTGTGGTGCCATCTCAGCTCACTGCAAGCTCCGCCTCCTGGGTTTACACCATTCTCCTGCCTCAGCCTCCAGAGTAGCTGGGACTACAGGCGCCTGCCACTATGCCCAGCTAATTTTTTTGTATTTTTAGTAGAGAAGGGGTTTCACTGTGTTAGCCAGGATGGTCTCGATCTCCTGACCTCATGATCCACCCATCTCAGCCTCCCAAAGTGCTGGGATTACAGGCGTGAGCCACTGTGCCCGGTGCTCTTCACTTTTTTATTGTTTCCTTTGAGGTGCAGAAGCTTTTTAGTTTGATGCTGTCCTATTTGTCTATTTTTGGTTTTGTTGACTGTGCTTTCAGGGTCATATCCAAAGAAGTCTGTTTCACAATCCAGTGTTGTGGAGCTTTTCCCTTATGTTTTCTCCTAGTAGTTTTACAGTTTCAGGTCTTATATTTAAGTCTTCAGCCATTTTGAGTTGGTTTTTATATGTGATGTGAGACAAGGGGGTAATTTCATTCTTCTGCACATGAATATCCAGCTTTTCCAATACCATTTATTGAAGAGACTGTCCTTTCCCCACTGTGTGTTCTTGGGATCTTTGTCAAAAATCAATTGACTGTAAACATGTGGGTTATTTCTGGGCTCTCTAGTCTGTTCCATTAGTTGACATGTCTGTTTTTACAGAGGCAACCATTATCAGTAATTTCTTACGTAGCCTTCCAGAATTTTTCCATGTGTATACAAGCATATAAACATTTGTATATATATTTCTTTTTTCTTTCGTTCTTGTATTATTTTGTTCTTATTTACACAAAGAGGAGAATACTATCATACTTAAAAAAAAATACCCTTAACAGTATAGTTGGAAGATCTTTTCATATCAATGCTTGCTGTTGGTCTTCCTCATGTTTAGCAATGCTCCAAGTATTTCACTAACGGATGTACCGTATTTAACATGGCTAGTCCTAAGCCCTTAGATTGTTTTCTGTTACTAAAAACTTGCTCTTGTGTACATCATTTATCTCTGCATATGAGTACAAGCATATTCATTTGTAAATCTCTGGAAGTAAAATTGCCAGGTCAAAAAATATGTACTTTTTTATTGTGCTAAATATTGTTAAGTTGAGTCCATTTATACCCAAGATATCTCTAAATACAGAACCAACTCACACTTCCATCTACAGAGAATACACATCTTATTTCGCTACTTAACTTGTGTGTCATTAAACTAGCTCCTCAGTTTCCTAGGTGAAAAGCTTCCCTTTTTTTCTGAGTTGATTTTCTGGAATTATGACTGTGGCCAAGTATCTTTTCATATATTTGTATTCCATTTAGATTTCATTTTCTGGGAACTACATGTTTTCATGCAGTTAATACTTGCCCATTTTTCTATTAGACTCTTGGTTCTCCCCTACCCACCCCCTACAATATGAAAAGTTCCACTAGCTCTGAGTAGAGTTGTGCATTTATATAGATATATACAAAATCCTGGATCGAGGGTTCTTAGGAACAATCTAACTACCATAACGTCTTATATACGAGTTTTACTACCCTTTAGCCGTTATGGCTCTGGGCTTTAAAAAATACACAAGGTCTGTCTTTTACAGAATGGATTTCAATTTTTAGCATCAGCGCTTAGGAAGGCCTCTCTCCCATCTTTCCCTTAATGATGTGCTTGTGCTCAGCACAGCGCACAGCTTTCTGGTTCTATGAAGGCATTAACTCGGGTTCTGGTTTTCATTGGTCCTCTCTGGATTGCTGTCAAATACTGTGATGATAATAAAAATAATTCTGTGCTTCACTTTGAAGTGTTAAAGTTGGGAGTCACTTGGAGAGGCTGATTTTATCTGGCCAATGTGGGGAGGGTTTATGAAACTGGGACGTGGGGGTTTGTCTTGATCTAGCTAATGCGGCTCTTCAGACAGGCTGTGAAAATAGAATATATTTATCCATTCTTTTGATTTATATATTTTCTTAAAGGTCATGATTTACATTCCGGTTCTCTATCTCTCCTTATGTTGCTTTCTGAGAAATGCAAAACCCATGGGGAGAGAGAACTGTATTTCAGGATCTGGCTTTTGGGAGATTTTCAAATGTAATTCCCATTAGTATCTTTGGAGGCGGGGCTGCCCAGTCCTTCCTAAGCCAGCCAAATGCCTGGAGGGTAATGGATTATCTACCTCTCAGCGGGCTCCATGGGAGATATTCTCAATGGTTTATGCATTCTGGCTGGAAAATGCTCCCTGCAGACATGAGGGGAAAATTCTTCCTGTGTTCCCCAACAGAGGTCCACTGGGATTGCATCTGGCTCACGAAGTGTAAACCCCATGTACTGTAAAGAGAAGATCAAGGGCAGCGTTGGCACTAAGTGGTTGTTCAAAAGGTTCCAACTGTTCTAAGTTTTCAAAAACAGAGTGAGTGCTTGTTGCTTTAGCCTCGGGGAATACTTGAAAAAGGTGTCTTTAAACACCTCCTCAAAATGCCCAGATTTTAGCAGGAAGAAAGAAGACCATAATGGGAACAAAGCTATTGGTTTCACTTTTGGCTAAGAAAATAGAAAGGCAGGAAAAAACAAAACAAAACAACAACAACAACAACAAAAAACCAAATCTTCTGGAGCAAGCTTTTATGATTCTCTGTGCAGAAAACAGTTTCAAATTGAAAGCCAAACCATGGGGAACCAAAAAATTATTTGGTACTCAAAAATACTTCCTTGACATAGAATCGTATTGTGTTAAAGTTTAGGTGTCTGTAACATTTTTTGTGATGAAGCAACTGGTAAGCTTAGTAAATGAATAATGTGCTTTTGGAAAATCAGCAAGAAAATCTTTGAGAGCAATCCAAAGAAACAAAAGTGCTCTCTAAAAAAATCTTTGGGGTGGAGTTGTTTCTGTATCTCAAATCTTGGATCAGGAATATTGGAAGATTGATACTATTACTCAGTGTGCATTAACCAATGTAACTTTATCACGTAATGTTTTTGTGGTTGTTCTGCAGAGCTTAAAGGACAAAAGGTTAGCAAACACTTAAATTACTGGTCACATGAAGCTTTTGTTTTGTGATCCTTAGGCTCAGGGGAGGCCTACAATTGGGGCTTGAGTTGATAAAAGGCAGATTCAGGGAATTATTTATTTTGCTTATTTTTTTTCCATCTGGGCTTCCACATTAATTGAATGGATTCATTTGGTGCCATTTTCTTTCCCTTTAGAATTTTGGTCATGAAAATTAAGAATCATAATTCTAATATCTCACACAGTCGGTGAGTAATGGCAGAATGCTTTATGGCTCTGACCTTTCTAGTTTTCTAAGTTTTGATTTGCTGAGTTCTTTCCTCTTCTTTCTTGCAGTTTACTTATTATGATTATTAATGAGGAAGCAGAAAAATGGCCATTCAGTCAAACTTTAGGGAATGGAACATAATAAACGGTCTCTGTCTGGGATCTAACATTTGCCCCTAAATACAGTAATTATTAGGTTGCCTGATGATGTGCTGAATTTTACAAGGCTCTTATTAGGGAAAGAAAAAGAACATAATAAATCCACTAATGTGGGTAATGACTGGTATGGAAATTGAAAATGGTTCAAAATTAACCCACTCTTTTTTTCCATCTTCTAAATGCTCCCTCGGTCTTAATATTATTCATCATATAAGTATGCTTGTTTTTCTCTCATTTTGACTACTTCTACATTGCCAAGAAGCTCCAGAATTATTTGCAATTAAGTGCTATCTGGCCTTACACAGGCATTGCCAACAAATTGAACAGAATCTGATTTAAAAAAAATATATAACAAACCTACATTAGTAGACTGATTCACAAACTGGCCTTTAAGGCCTTTGTGTCTTACTTATCATTAGTTCCCTCACACACTGAGCAATGGGAACGGGGAGGCTCATGGTAAGTGGGAGCTCTTAGCATCACCACTAGATACTCAATGATGCCTGCTGAAGGGTTGCTTAACTTAGTTTTCTCTTTGGGCTTTCCCACTTCTGTGTGATAAAAGGCAATCTTAGAGTAAATACAGGACTTTCAGTGTGCCTTTTAAAGAAGCCAAAAGACAATGGGTAAAGTGGGGTGTGATGAAGATTGTGGCAGGGAGACTATGAAGTAATGTGTTCTACTCTATAGCTTGAAAAATATCGGAGGCCTGAGTCTTCACTATTTGCAATGCTATTGTCTAACTTCCAGGTTACATTAAACACTGCATTTATAAAATACATTTTTTGTAATACATTCGATGCCTTTCTAAAATGTAGTTATTTGTTGAGGATAAAATTGAAAAAAATAAAGCGTGATTGAAAAGAGACATTAACGTCACCCCAAATCTCTCTTCCACATACCTTCTACTGGTGTCTAATTTTTTTTTAAAGTGTAATTGAAATAAAGATGCTATTCTACTAGGAGCAAATTCCAGCTCTACACCACAAAATAAAAATAAAAAACAAGTATTTAAAATAAATAGAAAAGTATGTCTATTCAACAAATGGTTTGGGATTTATTGGGATAAGTTGACTCACTATTCAGAAAATAATAAAACTAGACTCCCACTTGATACCATGTACTTAAGTAGATTCCAGATGGCTTAAAATGTTCAACATTGAAAACAAACCCAAAGAACTATCAGAAAAAAATATAGGCTTTTTTTTTTTTTCCCCATAACCTGAGACAGAGAAGACCTTAATAAGCAAGATAGAAAACTCAACAAAACAAAACAAAAAGCCTCTGTGTGATATCATAAATAAAATAAAAAATCATGTAACAAACTGGAAGGAAATAGCTATGTAATAGACAAAGGATTAATTTTCAAATCTATAAAGTGTGCCTATTAACAACAAATTATCAAGAAACCACCAGAATAATATACACAGGAAACAAACAGTTCATTCACACTAGAAATACTGTAAGTGGTCAAGCAACTTAAGAATTCTAAGCCTCATTTCATTAGTAATCAAGTAAAATAACGAAATACAGCATATTACCTATCATTGGTAAAAATGGAAAGGATTTATATGTCCAGCATTGTTTAACATGAACAAAATGATACCAATGAAGCCTTTTTGAAAGGTAGTTTTACAATTTCTGTCAAAATTAAAAGTTAATTATATATTTCGAGATTTCTTTTCTAGTAACATAGCCTAGTGAAATATTCACACATGTGCACAAAGATGTATGTGCAAGGCTGTGCAAAGCTGTTCACCAGAGAGGTCTATGTAAGTGTAAGACACTGGGGTACTAGTTTGCTAGGGCTTCTGTGATGACAGATTGGGCGGCTTAAGTCCCAGAACTTCATTTCCTCACAGTTCTGGAGGCTAGAAGTCTAAGAATAAGGTGTTGGTAGAATTGGTTTCATTCTGACGTCTCTGTTTCTCTCCTTGGCTTGTAGACAGCTGACTTCTCTCTCTGCTTTCACATGGTCTTTCCTCTGTATGTGTCTGTGTCCGAATCCCCTCTACTTACAAGGATATTGGTCATATTGGATTAGGGTTCACCCCAATGACCTTATTTAACCTTGATTACCTCTTTAAAGACTATGTATCCAAATAAGGTCACATTCTGAGGTTTGGGGGTTTAGGACTCAACATGTGAATTGTGAGGGATGGGGCACAACCTATAGCATATGAAAACACACTTAAAGTAAAATAGGAAGTGATTGTGGTTCATTCAGGCTATACGTTAGTATATAGTCATTAATAAGAATGAAGTAGACCAATGCAAGATTTTCAAAATATTAAGTGAAAAAAGAGTCACAGTGTATAGGTGTATCGTGTGATTCCATTAATGTAAATAGAAGAGGAGAAATGGATTTGAGTATTTATCAGTATATATTTCGAGAGAAAGAGAGAATTGGAAGGATGTACACCAAAATGTTGGGAGTGGTTGCTTTGGGGAAGAGGTGGAAATGGGGTCAGGGTGGAGGGAAGGGTAGCAGATAAAGGGTGTTTTATTTTTTTTCTCGGCATACTAATATTTGTTTGGATATTTTACAATGGGAACACAATTTTAAGTTAGGAAATGACATATACACATACACAAAAGGAAATTTCAAGTTTTGTGTTCAACAAAGGAAAATTTGTAACTATTTAACTTATTAGATGTTTTAAAATTTCCATTCTCTACAGAGTTGAGAGCAGCTCTCATTCAGTTTCTCTGCTCTGTGCCGTTTGCTTTCATGGGGAACGTGGATCAGTGCCCTAATCAACTAGCACAATGACATCAAAGGACAAAATGCCAAAGAGAAGCCAGAGAAGGCACCTACGAGCTTTTCCTCCAGAAGCGTCACTGGGGAATGTGGTGGGGAAAGAGCTAACTTGCTAGCAGGGCAAGGCTCTGATGAGAGCAGGGCAGTTGCTGTCTTTCTGGTTACTCTCCACCTCCCTCTGGCCTGGGATCCCAAGAACTGTCAGAGAGGGGATTGGGGGCAGCAGCTGGCCCTGAGCTAAATCTTCAGAACTGGCTGGGGATTAAGCCCCACCTGTTGGGAAGCTCTGAACTGGAGCTCAGCAGGAAATTATACTGGTGAACAGGGAGACAAAGAGTGGCAAAACTTCAATCCCTGTCCTCTGTAATCTGAATGTTTCTTGTTGCTCTCAAAACCTTAGATCTAAGTACGACACTCAGACATTATCACACATACCATAGTTTAAGTAAGAGCAAGTATAAATGATTGGTTTGTTCAACTAAATGTTGCTTCAAAGGTGTACTCCAAAGAGTTTTCCTCCCCTATATAGTATACTATATACTCTCTTCTTACCACAGGGAGCAGAGTTGGGAACATAAGCTCTGAGTGTCATAATGTGAAGATTCTTGGGAGAAAAGTCAATTTGCAACCCAGTATTTTTTGAAAAATGTGTCATGGTGGATAAATGTGTCAGGATTGTGGAGCTTTCAAAGAAAGTGGGCTTTCAACAATGACTTCTGCGGCATGGTAGGCTGGGGAAATCAGAGAGGTGGCCAGGAGTTATAGTGAAATAATCAGAAAGAGGGAGATTGTTTCTGGTAAAAGAAAATCCAGAACAAAGGCTCAGTTATGAGAGTGTGAACTAGTGAGAAGGGCTTGCACAAAGAAAGCTGGAAAGTACTCACTGGGGAGGAATGGAGTTGGTGATAGAAAGTGGTTTATTCTTTTTCTGCCCCTTTTCCTCCATATGAAAGTATCAGACATGATACTGGTCACCCACCTTAAAAGCATGGTGAAAATTCATGGATTCATTCTCAAATGTACTGTGAAATATTAATGCCCTTATTTACATATATTACTGTTTTCATTGTATGATGATTATTAGAATTATCCCTAATTTCAAGGAGCAACACGGCAGCCACCACTTCTACAGACTCATGGGGAGAAAAGTCTGCTTTGCCAGGTGCCCTTGATGTTGTCCAGCATGGACGAGGGGCCACATCCTAAAAGGAGGAGCTTTCAGAAACAGATGAAGTGAAAAGATCAACTAAGATTTTCCATTTGTAAACTCTTCTCAAAATAACAAGAAATGGAAATGAAAAGATGTACTAAAAGTAAATGTCTCCTGGGTAAATCACATGACCTATTCCTAAACCCAATCATATTCTGTAAGAGAAATTACCCAGCTTTACTCTGATATAATCTCATTCAGTATCCCTTAGCATTCACCCTGTCAGGCAGCATTCATATGCAATAGAGTATTAATTAGAATAGATTATGCTTAACTAATGAACAGACACCTTTAGAGTATTCATAAGGTAAATCTGGTCCCGGGCCATCTTTCTGCCTTTTCAAAAAACGTTTATTGAAGTATAATATACATATTGTACAGTGCACAAATCTTCATAAGCTCAATGGACTTTTAACAAAGTGGATGCACCTATGTCACCACCATTCAGATCAAGATACAGACCATTCTTATCTACTAAGAAGGCTTGATCATGTTTCTTTTTTTTTTTTTTTGAGATGGAGTCTCACTCTGTCGTCCAGGCTGGAGTGCAGTGTTGAGATCTCAGCTCACTGCAACCTCCGTCTCCTGGGTTCAAATGATTCTCCTGTTTCAGACTCCTGAGTAGCTGAGACTACAGGCATGTGCCACCATGTCTGGCTAATTTTTTGTATTTTTAGTAGAGATGGGGTTTCACCGTGTTAGCCAGGATGGTCTTGATCTCCTTACCTCGTGATCTGCCTGCCTCGGCCTCCCAAAGTGCTGGGATTACAGGTGTGAGCCACCACGCCCGGCCTTGATCATGTTTCTTTTCTAGGGATTTTCTCTTAAAGGTAACCATGATTCTGACTTCTAATTATTCTGACTTCATCATAATTAATCTTAACTGATTCAGAATTTTCTTAATCACATAAGTTATGGACTTTTGCATCTGATTCCTTCATGCAGCACCACATCTGTGAGAGTCATTCATGTTGTTATGTGAGGTCATAGTTCATTCTTTTTTGATAATTCTATAGCATTCCATTGTGTGACTACACAAGCCTATATATCTATCCATTCTATTGTTGATAAGAATTTAGGTTTGTTTCTACCTTTGGAATCGGACTGTTCTAATCTGTCATGTACATGTCTCTTGGTGAACATATGTAGACATTTCTGTTGGGTGCAAATGTAGGAGTGGAATTTCTGGGTCATCAGGTTTATGTGTGTAAGCTTTAGTGGATATTGCCAAAATACTTTTCCAAAGTGGTTGTACCAATTTGTACTCCATTCACAGAATAAGAGAACTCTACCTCCTTGCCAACATGAGATATTATCATCCTATTTAAAACAATACCTTAGTAGGTGTGTAGCATCTTCTTGGAGCTTTACTTTGTATTTCCCTAATGGCTAATGATGTTGAGCATCTCTTTGTATGCTTATTGGCCATTTGGGTATTGTCTTTTGGGGTTTGGGCAATAATTTCAAAGGATACAACCCTGAATGCCAAAATCCCAAGTGATCAAAATTCCTAAAGTCTAAAATTTCAAAAATCAGAATCCCCAAAGATCAAAACTTTGAAATAAAAATTCTGGAAAAAATAATTGTAAAAAAAATTCTTCAAAACACATTTATTTACATTTATAAAAGGGGATTTAAGAAACAACAGAACACTTCATAAGCCATTTTACATAATAAAATAGATAATAATAACATACATATTTTTGCAAATGTAAACAGGTATACTAATGGCAGTCACACAGGTGTAATAATTATGAGCAGATAAACCATATTTATAAAGAAATAGGCCAACAAGCAAAATGTACAGGCATACCTCATTTTATTGCACTTCACTTTATTGTGCTTCACAGATATTTGTGTTTTTTACAAATTGAAGGATTGCAGCACACCTGCATCTAGCAAATCTGCCAGCACCATTTTTCTAACAGCATGTGCTCATTTCATGTGTTTGTGTCACAATTTGGTGATTCTCACAATACTTCAAACATTTTACTCCTATTATATCTGTTATGGTAATCTGTGACCTTCGGTGTTATTGTAATTGTGTGGCATCAGGAACCACACCCATATAAGATGGTGAACATAGTCTATAAATGTTGTGTGTGTTCTGATTGCTCCACCATCCAGCTGTTGCCCTATCTCTGTCCCTCTCTTCAGGCCTCTCTATTTACTAGGATACAACAATATTAAAATTTGGGCTGATCTATATCCCTACAATGGCCTCTGAGTGTTCAAGTGAAAGGAAGAATTGCACATCTCTCACTTTTGATCAGAAGCTTGAAACTATTAAGCTTGGTGAGGAAGGTGGCATGCTGAAAGCTGAGACAGGCTGAAAGCTAGGCCTCCTGGGCCAAACAGTTAGCTAAGTTGTGAATGTAGAGGAATAGTTCTTGAAGAAAATTAAAAATGCTACTTTAGTGAACACATGAATAACCAGAAAGTAAAACAGGCCTATTGCTGACATGGAGAAAGTCTGAGTGGTTTGGATAGAAGATTAAACCAGCTACAACATTCCTTGAAGCCAAAGTCTAATCCAGAGTAAGGCCCTAACTCTTTTCGAATCTATGAAGGCTGAGAGAGGTAAGGAAGCTGCAGAAGAAACATTTGAAGCTACCAGACATTGGTCCATGAGGTTTAAATAAGGAAGTGGTCTCTATAACATAAAACACAAGGTGAAACAGCAAGTGTTGATGGAGAAGCTGTAGCAAGTTGTCTAGAAGCTCTAGCTAAGATAATTGATGGAGGTGACTACACTAAATAACAGATTTTCATTGTAGACAAAACAGTCTTCTGTTGGAAAAAGATGCCATCTAAGACTTCCATAGCTAGAGAGGAGAAATCAATGCCTGACTTCAAAGCTTCAAAGGACAGTCTGACTCTCCTGTTAGGGGCTAATGCAGCTGGTGAATTTAAATTGAAGCCAATGCTCATTTACAATTCTGAAAATGTTAGGGCCCATGAGAATTATGCTAAATCCACTCTGCCTGTGCTCTATAAATGGAACCATACCTGGATGACAGCACTCTGTTTTCAGCATAGTTTACTGAATATTTTAAGCCCACTGTTTAGACCTATTGCTCTGATCAAAATATTCCTTTCAAAATATTACTACTCACCCAAGAGTTATCATCCAAGAATTCTGATGGATATCTACAAGGAGGTTAATATTTTCATGGCTGTTAAAACAACATCTATTCTGCATCCCATGGATCAAGGAGTCATTTTGATTTTCAAGTCTTACTTAAGAAATACATTTTGTAAGGCTATAGCTGCCATGGATAGTGATTCTTTTGATGAATTTGGGAAAAGTCAATTGGTAACCTTCTGGAAAGGATTCACCAGGCTGGGCGCAGTGGCTCACACCTGTAATCCCAGCAATCCTAGAAGTCAGATTACTGGCTTAAAAAATAAGTGCATGTAGAGTTTTGTTAGGTATTTCCAAATTCCCTTCCAGAAAGATTGTGCCAATTTGTATTTCCATGAGCAATGTATGAGAGTACCTGTTTCCTCACAGCTTTGCCAACAAAATGTATTGTCAGGCTTTCTAAGTTTTGCTAATCAGTTGTTAAGAAATGGTATTAATGAATGATTATCATTTTACATATGTTTTGGAACCATTTAAATATGTTTTTATGAATAGTTTATGCCTTTTTCCATTTTTATATTACATTTTGCTTCCCAACCTAAATGCTCATCAACCAAAGAGTGGATAAAGAAAATGTGGTATATATACACCATGGAATACTACTCAGCCATAAACTGGAATGAAATAATGACCTTCACAACAACTTGGATGGAGCTGGAGGCCATTATTCTAAGTGAAGTAACTCAGGAATACTAAACATTGTATGTTCTCACTTATAAGTGGGAGCTAAACTATGAGGATCCAAAGGCATAAGAATGATATAATGTACTTTGGAGATTCAGGGGAAGGTGGGAGGCGATGAATGATAAAACACTACAAATTGGGTACAGTGTACACCTCTTCGATGATGAGTGCACCAAAATATCAGAAATCACCACTAAAGAACTTATCCATGGAACCAAAAACCACCTGCACCCCCCAAAACTACTGAAATAAAATAAAAATAAAATTTTTTTTGGTTCCTTGGCCCTCAATTTTTAAGCATTTTCTAGCCCTTTATCTGTAATATATGTTCAAATATTTTTTCCCAGTTTATCAGTTATCTTTTGACTTTTTAAATTGATATTTTGTTTTTGTCATAAAAACCTTTTTATTTGTCAAAAGTTATTTTTTATCTCTTTTTTTATTGTGTCTGTATTTTGAGTCATAGTTAGCAAGGCTTTTTCCTACATTAGGATTAAAGAATAATTCAAGTACTTCATGTTTTCACTTTTTTTCTTTATATCCCTGAAGTATTTGGAGTCTATTCTTATGTATACTGTGAGATATGGATCTAATTTTATCTTTTACCAAATGTCTACTCAATTGTCTAACATCATTTATTTTTAAACTTCTTTACTCCAGTGGTTTTAAATGCCATCCTCATCATATACTACTTTTTCTTATATGAGTCTATCTCTGAATTTTCTAGTCCACCTCACTGGCTATGTGCCTGTGCCATGTTGTTTTAATTATAGAGGTTTATAGTATGTTTTAATGTCCACTACTCCTCCCTCATAAGTATTCTTTTCCCACATCTCCTGGTTATTTCAACATATTTGTTTTTCCACATAAAAACAAATATGATCATGTTTTTGGTTTATAATACAGGTAAGTTACTTTGTTACTGCTTGTACTCTATCTTGAGTTTGGTGTCACCTTTAACTCCATAAAATAGCTTGTTGGTACTCTTATTGGGATCGCATTTCATGTGTAAATTATCTTAGGGAAAACTCACATCTTTTACAATATGAAACTATCCTGCTTAAGAACAGAAAATGCCTTTCTATTTGTTCGAATCTACTTTTTTTTTTTTTTTAATCTTTCAGGAGTGTATTAAAATTTTCCTTACAAATATTTTACACACTTCTTTTTAAGCTTATTTCTAAATATTTTATCTTTTTACTATTGTAAATGAGGTGTTCTCTACCATCATGTCTTCTAACTTTTCATTGTGTGTGGATATGAAAGCTATTGATTTTTTCTGTCATTTTAATATCCTGCTACCTTACTCAATTGTTTTATTGTTTGAGTTAGTTTCACCATTGATTGTATTGGGTTTTGCTAGCATACTGTTACAGCATCTTTAAATAGAGAACATTTTACTTTAGCTTTATCCATTCTTAGGCCTTGATTGATTCCCCTTACCTGATTACTTTGGCTCATAACTCTAGTACAATGTTGGATAGTAGAAGAGATAGTGGTCATCCTTGCCTTGTTCTTTATCTTAGTGAAAATGCCTGTTAATGTTTTATTAAATATGAAAAATTATATTGAGTATGAAAAATTATAGAGAATCTGAATAGTTATTTTCCTGAATTTGGAAATTAATTTTCTTCTAGTGGGCACATAACAAATGAAAAAATCACTCTTTGATCTAGTTGGGAACTGTCAATTTCTCAAGGTGTGTTACTGTTCAAGCTTTCAGGTAAAAATCATTGAAGACTTCTTTTTGTAAGTTTTGGGCCCCCATTTTATCTTCCCAGGACTATAAAACTGTCAAAATCTCTACTTAATAGATACTTTTGGTTTAGTTTCACAGATCTCACCTTATACATGTACGTTTTAGGAATCAGCAAGTACCGTGAGTGGAAATTAATGCAGAATCTTAAGGTCTCCTAAGAGTACTTCTCCCCTGGATCTTAGCCATCATTGGGTATTCTCTGAGACCTTCAAACAACTGGATTTTTTTCTCTGTGTATTCTATCCAGTTTTGATGGTGGCCTCAGCAGGACAGATGGTCTGATACCAGGTACTCCATTAAGCTGGAAACAGAAGTTATCTTCAGGTCACATTTCTCAAGTGAATGCTATTTTCTGGTGAATTCTGAAGACCCAGTAAAACTAGATTTTGAAGATAATTAAGTACTTACATTGGGGATTTATGCATTTTTACTGAAACTGATTACCACATTAGCATGCAAGAAATGCCATTGCCTCGGGCCACTGAGATTGGAAATCTGAATAGCTATGCCCTAGTAGATTTTGGTTTTAGCAGATCCCACTTTGAAATTATTGTACATCTTCCCTGGTTATAATACTCAGATTAGAAATCTTAAATATTTTCAGGTCTCCACTCTCCCTCACTTTTCTTATTAGGTGAGTTGCAAAAACCTACGGATTTTTGCCTCTTCTATAACTCTCCTCTGTCCTTCCTTTCCATTCTCAATGATAATGCCCAGATTCAGACCCTATTGTCCTTTTCCTGGACTACTTTTGAAGCCACTGTCTGTGCTTCCAGATTCTCATTTCAAATACCCATCTCCCTTCTAATCTATGCTGTATGCTGCTAACAGAGGTGGTCAACCTAATAAATAGTTCAGAGTATGAAAATCCCGTCAGAAACCTCTCCATTACTTAATGAGGGAAGTCCATCATTATCTGATCTCACATTAGAATCTCCTCCACAACTTCTCCCATTCATTATCCCATGAATCTGTGATCCAGTCATTCTGTCCTTGAACATGTCATACAATAGCTCCCCTTCAGCTTTGGCTCATGTTGTTTTCTTTGATGAAACCATCCTTTTAAAATCTTTTCAAATTTTTGAAATCCTATTCATCCTTAAAAACCCCACAGAAGTTCCAGAAGCTCCTTGAAATCTTCCCTAGTCCTTCTAGCCAGAATTAATTGTTCCTTCTTTTGTATTCCCATAGCATTGCTTGTAATAATATTTAGCACTTGCCTTGTATAATATGGAGTTAACATACATTGAGTACTTACTATATGTTATGCTAGAGAATGAGCTAAGCTCTTGACAAACGTTATCTCATTCATTCCTCTATATTCAGTGAGAAAAGGACTAAGAACTATTGTTATCTTCATACATAGAGGAGGAATTTAGAGTGATTTATGTGTCTTGTTTACATAATAAAAACTCATTCAAAGTACAGAACTTATCTGATAAATTAATACCTACTATTCAGTGCTTTCTATAAAGTAGACGCTTGCTAAATAAATTTCGCTGAAACAAAGAAGCTCTTTATTGGATGACCTCCCATTGGCCTGAAAGTCTTATTATCAACAAGAGATTCATTTACTCCCTTCAGGAAACTAAGCCGGGTAACATTCATTGAACACTTATTATGTGACCATTTATATATTTCACATAATCTTGAACACAGGTTCTGTTATGTTTCCCATATTACAGATGAGAAAACTAAGGTTTGAAGGAAGTTAAGGAACCCACCTATGACCACACAACTAGTAAGTAGTAGAGTCCAAACTGGAGTTATTGCTTTCTGTCTCCAGAACTAGATCTCTTAACCATTATGTTATACTGTCTTATAGAGCTAATGGTAATTGTAATTGATTTCAAATTGGATGTGTGAGGTATATTTGTCTTTTCAAATTTATCTTTACTTTTTTCTTGGAGACATAGCTTCCCAGCTAGAGACCAAATTTCCTGGCAATCTTTGCAGTTAGGTATAGCTATGTGGCAAAGACTTCTTTGCCAATGAAATGTAAGCTTCAGAGATGTGAATGATTTCCACATTACTTGTCAAAAAGAAAATTATTTGCCTTGTTTTTCCTATTTTTCTCTTCCTCAAGAGTTTAAAACCAGGCAAAGCAATAAGCCATTTTTGATAATTTAAATAAAGACAACATTTTAGGAATGGCAGATTAGCAAGATGAAATAAATCTAAGTCCCTCAATGGTTTTGTGGAGCAGAACTGCCCACTATCTGTGTATGTGAAAGAGAAATAAAATTCAATCTTATTTAAGCCACTATATTTGGTGGTGGCAGGGAGCTAGGGGAGTCTCTGTTATAGCAGCTTAGCCTTTATTACCCTAATACACCATTTATTTCAAATTGATGCTAAGGATGCTTTTCTGGAGACAATTGGAAGCTTCTCATCACCATATTCTCAGAGTAGAGACAGATATGAACCAAGCAGTTACTTACGAACACATCAGCAGCAAACCAAGCATCAATGAATAAATTACAATACTAATGACACAGTTAAAATGTTTTCTCTTCATGTTTTATGATCTCCAGTTTGAATCTCTTTCCACTGTACACTTCATTTATGTAACCAATATACTATAACTTGTAATAATAGCTTACAATCCAGTCACAGGATGTTAATATTTTTCTTCAGCTAATATACGGCAAACACTGAGAATTTTAATGGAATAACCAGCTGGGTGACACTGAATATATTCTTCTCAGTTCACTAGATGCACACAGAGGGGAAGAACACTACCCAATCAGGGGATTACAAATGGGAAGACACCTGGCCAGATGATAATGAGAACCACACCAGTCTGGAGAAGGGAGAGTAGGCACCAGAGGACTATTCAAATACTGAAGCGTCCGAATATGAGAACTGTCCAAGTGAAAAATCATCTTTATTCTATATGTGCCATGAGCCAAGGTGGGACTTGGTTTGAAAAGCTAAAAACATTTAGGTTAGCAAGAAATCCAGGTTAAGAATGAGAAAATGAAAGGTGAGAGCAAGAAGAAAGGAAGGAAGGAGGGAAGAAGGGAAGGAAGAAAAGGAAGGAAGGAAGGAAAGAAGGAAGGAAAGGGAGAAGAAGGAAAAGGAGGGAGGGAAGGCAAGGAGGGAGAGAAGGAAGGAAAGAAGAAAGAAGTGGAGAGGAGAGTGAATGTTTTGGAAAAGAAAAAACTACACAAGCTGGATAGGTAGGTTAATTTACGTTCCTCCCTTAGAAGTCATAAAACTTTCCTTTGGCACCTCCCTCTGCAGATGTGTGACACGCCCAAAGGAAGTCGAAGCAGGGGCTCAATGACACAAGAATCACACCTCATCTCAAGGCCCTTCCAGCTTCTGGCAAGGCTTTCTGTGAACTTGACACTTATGCAGAGTTTTGTTCCTGAGGCAGGCACCTCCCTTGTACATGTAGGAAAAAGTCAGAGGTGACTTAGAAGCAACTTGGCTCCGAGGTCTAACTGGAGGGATTTTTTATTTTCCAGTGATCTGTTTGCCATGTTACCATCTATGCCATGGTAGCTAAACCCTGGGCAAGTTAGGGACTCCCACGTACGTTTTCTCCGAGTCCATCACGTAGAGCAGGAGGTAGATTAGGCTATCCATAGACTTCCCCATGGCAAGTGCAGCTGGGGGTCTGTCCTATGGTAGAATATGGGGGCCAAGTCCTCATAAATATCCTTCAGGGATCTCCATATATATTCCAGTTTCCTAGTGAAGTTCATCATTACAACCTTCACTCCTTCTTGAAGAACTCAGGCTTTTCACATTACGTACAAGTTTTTTCCCCAGAGAACTTTGGTGAGTGGTCCCTGGCATGGGAGTTTTCAGCTATAGCATTCTTAATGATGAATTTGCAATAATTTATACTGATGATTCAGGAATGAGAATGTAAACTTCCATAGCCCATTATTTCCTGGAAAGATTTTCTCTTCCAGTAAATATGAAGTCTGATATGGACTCATATTTCACAGCTAAATGTTTTCCGGTTTGAATCATTTGTACTTTCAAAAGCATCACTGATAAAATGTTAAAGAGATACATTTAAACATTATTTAACAAACCAATCTCAAGAGTTTGTTTAGAAGACCATGAGAGATAATAGAAGGATATGTTATTTACAAGCTATTAGGAGAGGAAATGAGACAATTAAAAATATCTGATTAAGCTAAAAATAGGAAAACACAAAAGAACAAATAATAGGTGGGACATGTAGAAAACAAATGGCAAGATGGCAAATTCAAACTCAAACATATTAGTAATTATATTCAATGTAAATGAATGAAAAACTCCAAATAAAACATAACTTTGTTAATAAATAACAAAACATTGGTCAGGTATGGTGGCTCATGCCTGTAGTCCCAGCACTTTGGGAGGCCCAGGAAGGTGGATTGCTTGAGTCCAGGAGTTCAAGACCATCCTAGGCAACAAGGCGAAACCCTTTCTCTACTAAAAATACAAAAAAATAGCTGAGCATGGTGGCCTGCACCTGAAATCCCAGCTACTCCTGAGGTCATGGTAGGATCGCCCAAGCCTGGGAAGTTGAGGCTGCAGTGAGCCAAGATTGTGCCCCTGCCCTCCAGCCTGGGCAATAGGATTGAGACCCTGACTCAAAAAACAACAACAACAACAACAACAAATATGCCACTTACACAAGACTTACCTTAAATATGGAGAAAATAGAAAAGTTAAAAATAAAAAGATGGAGAAAGATATACAATGCGCATATTAAGATAACGAAAACTAACATAGTTATCTTATTCTGATGAAAAGTGGACTTCAACACGAGTTATTACTAGAGATAAAGAGGAACATTGTATAAGGACAAAGATCTAGCAAATTCAATCCTGAATTTGTGTGCAATAAATAACATAGGCTTACACTGTAGAAAGAGAAAAAAATTGGCCGGGTGTGGTGGCTTATGCCTGTAATCCCAGCACTTTGGGAGGTTGAGGCAGGCGGATTACAAGGTCAGGAGTTTGAGACCAGCCTGGCCAATATGGTGAAACTCCGTCTCTACTAAAAATACAAAAATTAGCCGGGCGTGGTAGCAGGTGCCTGTAGTCCCAGCTACTTGGGAGGCTGAGGAAGGAGAATTGCTTGAATCCAGGAGGCAGAGGTTGCAGTGAACCAAGATTGCGCCACTGCATTCCAGCCTGGGGGACAGAGTGAAACTCTGTATTAAAAAAAAAAAAAAAAGAAAAAAGAAAAAAGAAATTAACAGAACTGAAAAATAGAAATAGCCATATCTACAATCATAGCTGTAAATTTTAACAAATCCCTTTCAGTAAATGACAGGCAAACATTCTGCAAACATATAGGAGATTTGAAAAGCTAGAGTAACAAATTTTATAAAATTTACATACATAGAATTCTACATTTAGCATCTGTAGAATACAATATACATGCAACATTCACCCAAAGAAACCATATACTTGGCTATAAAGCAAGTCTCAACAAATCTGAAAGGATAGAAACCATGTAGAATACATGATCTGAATATAATGGAATTAAGGATGATAACAATAACAAAGAAACACTGGGAAAATCCCTGAATGTCTAGAAATTAAGCAATATACTTCTGAATAACCCCTTGGTATAAAAGCAATTACAATAAAAAACTTTAAGAAATAAACTAAATAAAAATATGACATATCAAACAGTGGGATGCAGCTGAAGTTGCGCTTAGAGGAATACATATAGTTTTAAAATCTGTAGATTAGAAAAAAAGGCTAAAAGTGAACAATTTAAGCATATATCTCTAGTAGCTATAAAAATAATAGTGAGACAATTCCAGTAAAAATGGAAGGAAATAATAAAGATAAGTAGAATAAATGTAATAAGAAATAAATGCATAATAGAGAAAAATGAAGAAGGCCAAAAGCTGGTTCTTTAAAAAGACCAACCGCTACCAATAAGTTCCTACCAAGAAAACAAGAGAGCCAAAGATTGCTAAAATCGGGAATGAAGAGGGAGGCATTTGTAGAGAAAAGCTTCAAGCTTTTAAGGAAAAAATAATGCTAATTTTATACAAATTCCTTTGGAGAGTTAAAAAAGGGGAAACAGTTTCCAGCTCATTCTATAAGGTCAACAAACAGAACCTGATAACCTTACAAGGATAAAACCAAACCTGAAAAAGAACCTTACAAGGAAAGAAAAGCGTGGGTCCATCTCTTCCATAAACAGATTTTCAAAATCCTCAACAAAATATCAGAAAATGATTCTTCATGACCACTTTGGGTTTCTTCTGGGAATACAAAACCGGTATTTGAAAAACTATATAATTCTTCACATTATTAGAATAAAGAAGAACACCTAAATAGCTCAACCCAAACATCTCAAATAGAACACCCAAAACATCTCAGTAGCTGCAGAAAAAGTATTAGATAGAATAAGCCCCCATTCTTGATAAAAATTGTTAGCAAACTAGGAATGGAAGGAAACTTTGCAAATTTAATAAAGTATATCTCTAAAAAAGAAAAAAAAATCTAACTCCAACTCAGTGTAGAAATATTGAAAACTTTCGCTGGGTGAGGTGGGTCACACCTGTAATGCCAGCACTTTGGGAAGCAGAGTCGGGTGGATCACCAGAGGTTGGAAGTTCAAGACCAGCCTGACCAACATGGAGAAACCCCGTCTCTACTAAAAATACAAAATTAGTCAGATGTAGTGGTGCATACCTGTAATCTTAGCTACTCAGGAGGCTGAGGCAGGAGAATCGTTTGAACCTGGGAGGCAGAGAAAAAAAGAAATATTGAAAGCTTTCCCTGTGAGATTGCAAATGAAACAAGGACATCTGCTGTCACTGCTCTGTTCAACATTGTACTGGGGAGGTCCAACCCTGTACAAGGCAGAGACTGCTGGAGCACTCAGAAGCGATAGAATCTCAGGAAAGGGTTGGCCTTTTGAATGGAGCAGCCTCAAATCCAGCAGCCTCTTCCTAGAGAGGTCTGTGATCTCAATAGCATTGCACTTAACAACAGGCATGAGAAGGAGCCTTAGAGAATCTCTCTGGTAATATCTAGGATTGAAAGAAGCTGTGGGGACTCCTGAATGACCAGGAGAGAGAAAGGTGAGAAAATCCTGTTTCAGAGAACTGAGAACATTCCTAAGGAACCTTAGTGGTGTGTGAGAGGCATATAAATATTAAAGTACAATTATGCACAGTATTGATGCTTCCTTAACTTTTAAGAACTATTTTTGTTTATTCTGTGAGATGTCCAGGCTTTCATTGTACTGTACAGAGCACTGGGGGAGAGGAGAATTGAAGGTGGCAGAAAGGGCTCAAGTGGCCTCTATAAGAAAGATAATTTGGAGATCTGGTGAACGGAAAGCAAGAATATTGGTGGTTGGAAGAAGGTAAGAGGGAGGACAGAGGGAAATGTGGGAGAGAGTCTAGAGGGCAGGTGTTGTTTTTAGTCAGGAGAGATAAGAGAGATTCGGGAAGTAGTCAAGATGAGTAGAATCTGCCGGTGAGAGTTGGGATAAGAAAATTTTTAGAAAGAGAACTCCAGTGAAGTAATTACATTACTTTTCAGAGCTTTATGAAGTATTTAATTTTGGGTGGTGGTCGAGGGGATGTGCAAAAATTGCCCAGTTTTATTGGAGCTACATATAGAAGATCCACTAATTGGAGTTGCTAAATACAGGATGCTCGTGGCCAGGCCCGGTGGCTCATGCCTGTAATCCCAGCACTTTGGGAGGTGGAGGCGGGCGGATCACGAGGTCAGGAGATCGAGACCATCCTGGCTAACACGGTGAAACCCCGTCTCCACTAAAAATACAAAAAAACTAGCCGGGCGTGGTGGCAGGCACCTGTAATCCCAGCTACTCTGGAGGCTGAGGCAGGAGAATGGCCTGAACCCGGGACGTGAAGCTTGCAGTGAGCCGAGATCACGCCACTGCACTCCAGCCTGGGTGACAGAGCGAGACTCCATCTTAAAAAACAAACAAAAAAAAACCAATAACAACAACAAGAACAAAAACAAGATGCTCAGTTAAATCTGAATTTCAGATAAACAGTGAATAATTTTTTAGTATTAGTACATCCTAAATATTGCATGGGACATACTTATACTAAACAGCTGTTTCTTTGCAATTTATGTACCTGGGCATTGTGTATTTTATTTGCTAACTCTTGCAACTCTATTGATACAAGAATTATAAATAATATTGAAGAATTTTGATTATTATATAATTGCCATCACTTACCAGTTGCATTTGCATTTATATCCATAAATACAGATCTAAAAATGTAAACATTATACTTACTTTCTTTTGGTAAAATTTCCTTCTAATTTATTGTGGCCAGTGTGCCCCTAAATGCAGAGTTTATGTTGCTGTTAGACTGTTGAGTGGAGAGATTTTCCTAGGTTACCAGGCACCAAGAAAAGTGTGATCTGAAAGGAGGTTTTACAAGTGGAGAGGGAAGAGAGTTTATGGGTGCTCTGGGAACCTGGGTAGAGAAGAGGGGAAGCTGGGAAACTGGGAGCACCCAACAAGCTTTAGAGAACGGATTTTGAGCTACTCTTACTTTGCAATCACAGCAAAAATCAAACTTCCTTTTATTGCCTTTGTCCCCTGCTGGAGCTCATTAATTGTGATTGTTTTTGTCCACCTCAGCAAACACTAAAAGTGCTGTTCTATAGACACACCCTTTTCCTGCTCTAGCCAAAATTACTGAAAAAAATCATCCCCTATCATTTTAACACTTACATTTGTTATGGAAGAGGCTGTGGTTTCAATTCTGCTTTCTTTTCATTACATCACTTCTCTTGCCTAAATGTATTTCCTGCCTCTATTTCAATTTTCTTTTTTTATCCATTTTATCCTTACTATTGATTCCCTCTCTTGAACCATATTCATGTTCCCTCTAGTAGATAGTGATTTTTAAACATACATTTCCAATGTTTTCGACTTTAATATTTTTCATTAGCCAATTTTCAAAGTTCTTTAAAATATGCATTTCTATAGGTACACATTTAACATGCCCAGGGCTACTTTTTATGCACTCTACCATGTACCCTACTGGCCTGAGCATTATGTGTACTACATTCTCTTTCTGTACCTTCATAGAGAATATAAAATCCATTCATAAACATGACTTACAATACATCCCGGCCACAACATTGAAGATTATTTGGTTTGTATGAATATATCTCCACTGAGGAAGTCCAAATAAACAGCCTAAGGAGTCAATGTCACCACTGAAAAGAATTTATTCAACATTCACTGATGGAAAATGCTCAGAAGATTTGTGTTGTTTATACAGAATGAATTATACAATGTGTGGTCCATAGAGAGCCGAGAGAGTTTATAGCAGAGTTCCTAGGACCCCCCTGAGAAAGCTTCCAGTTCATCCAGGCACCTTGTCTTGGCTTTATAAACATGAAGCTCTATATAAATAATACTGAAGAAATGCAAGACATGTTAGCATTAAAGCCCCTTCAGAATAAGCACAGAAGTTAACATTTTCATGTGCCTTTATTTTCTAATGGAGCAGAAAGTGTTGATCATTTTTTGCAAAATAGCTGATGTCTTGAAGCAAAAGCAGAAAACCAGATTACCACCTTCGTCTGAATCACTGGGAAGTCTGAATAATCTGTGTTTTAAAGCAACAGTTCAGTGACCTGATAATAGGGTATAAGCAAAAGCTAAAGTAACTCGTGTGCATTTCCAATGGCAGCTACCTTAGACCAGCCTTAAGGGGCAGAAGTTAGATAATAGATATCATTTGTAAATAAACTGGTGGACCTAAACCCTTAACATCTTTTTATCTCTCATTCTCTTAATTAGAATGTTTGAACCTCATTCTTTCCCTCAAAATCTAGTTGTAGCCCAGTTACCAGGAGGGCCTACCTGATATCAAAACTTATTATAAAGCCAGCGTAATTGCGATAGTGTGGTTTTGGTGCAGGGAAAGACACACTGATCAATGCAACAGCATAGAGGGCCCAGCAATATCTCACACACATGAGGCAATCTGATACAAGGAAGAGGTGGCATTGCAGATGACTAAGGAGGTGAGTGAGTGAGTTTGTCTCTCTCATTAAATATGTTGATTGAGATAATGGGATATCTACATGGGGGAAAAAAAAATGAATCCCTACTTCACATGATAGGAAAAAAAAAATCCCCAATAGATTGCACAAAGCGAAACTTCAAGACTTTTAGGAGACAAAGAGAATATCTTTATAAACTTGAGGAAGGAATAAATCCCTTAAAGAAGACACACACACATACAAAGAAAAGTTTGATACATTTGACTACCTCAAGGCTGGGCATTTCTGTTTACCAGAGGTCACTCAAAAAGGAGTGGAAATGTAAAGCCACCCAATGGGACGAGATATTCATACTGTACGTAATTGGCAAGAGATTAACATTCAGTATTAATAGCAGACTATGATAAGTTGATAAGAAACTAACAGAAACTAGAAAATAAGCAAAAAAAAAAAAAAAAAAGTTCACTGAAGAGGAAACATACATGGTGAATTAAACTGTGAAAAGATGCTCAACCTTATCAGTAATCAGGGAGATACAAATGAAAACTATAATGGGATTTGTTTTATATTCTCTTGATTGGCAAACATTTAGAATTTTGGTAATATGCAGTGTTGATGAAACTGTGGTTCGGTAAAAACTCTCATCCTCTGCTAGAGGCTTTATAAACAGATACAACCACTAATGGAATAAAATTTCAAGCAATAGTTGAAAACCTTGTAGCCCAGAAACTCCACTCTGAATTACATAGTCCAGAGAAACTCTTGGTCATTGTGTTCCTGGAAACACATACAAGTTTGCTCAGAACAAAACTGTTCATAATAGCAAACACAGAACAGTCTAAATGTTTATGGACAAGAGAAGAAATACATACACTATGGTGTATTTCTAATAAAGGACATTGTGGAGCAGTGAAAGTGAATGAAACTCAGCAGCTCCCACACCATGAAATAATTTCAGGGACATAATGATGACAAGGTGCCACGATTGCATATAACATGACAGCACTTCTATTAAACTCAAATATGAGGAAAACTAGGCAACACATTGTTCAAGTCTATGTACATACAGGATGTAATCGTTTTGAAAAACAGCAAGAGAATAAGTACAAAATTCTCGTAGTAGTTTTCTTCAGGAAGGAGGTGGAGCACACCAATAAATGTAATAAATGTAATATAGTGGTTTAAGTTGAGTGATGAGGTCACAGGCTCATTTTATAATTATTTTCAAAGTCTATATATGCTACATATATTCTCTTTCATGTATCAAATATTTCATTCATTCTTCATCATCATCATCAGAGTCATCAAGGACTCTTGTAAGTTTCGGAGATTTTATTTTTTTGAGATGGACTCTTGCTCTGTCACCCAGGCTGGAATGCAGTGGCGTGATCTTGGCTCACTGCAATCTCCACCCCCTGGGTTCAAGCAATTCTTCTGCCTCAGTCTCCCCTGTAACTGGGATTACAGGCGTGTGCTACTGCGTCCAGCTAATTTTTATATTTTTAGTAGAGACAGGGTTTCACCATGTTGGTCAGGCTGGTCTTGCATTCCCGACCTCAAGTGATCCCTCTACCTTGGCCTCCCAAACTGCTGAGATTACAGGTGTGAGCCACTGAGACCAGCCAATTTCAGAGATATTATTTCAACTTCCCTATCGTTTTGAGATCTAGGCCACAAGAGCTTCACAGAAAGCTTAACCTCCTTCTATTCATTTTCTCAGAGGACTCCTTTCCGGTGTCTACTTACTAAACCCTCCTCCTCCCTCCCCTCATTTTGCCACTTTTCTGCTGTTCACCATTCCCCTGGACCCTTGGCCCAGACAGTCCTCTCAGGCTCAGGGATTCTCATGAACACATAAGCAAGTGGGCTGTATCTAGTCTCCTACAACTTTAACCTCGATTCAAACCTTAAGTCCCACTGGCCTGGGAGGGGTGATTGAAGAGCAGCACCCAAGTGTGGCAGCCTGAGATCCACAGAAGCATTAGCAGAGAGCCCAGGTGAATAATTCTGATGCTTGAACCAAAGGACTTGACCACTTACTAATTCATTTAGTTAATCCTTAGAGCTATATTCCTAGAGTACATACCTTCTTTAGCCTAGGCTTGGGCAGATTCTGAAAATAAGTTGGGATAAGATGAATAAAAGTTTATTGTCACATAATGCATTAACTGAACTTGAATTCATAGTTCCAAGGCTCTGTGGATTATTTAAACAGCATAGATTAAATTTTTATTGCATATTCCCATGATGAATTTTACACATGGGTTGTGGTAGATTGAATAATGGCTTCCATTTCTTCTCCCTTCTTGTATACATAGTTTTTGCCATGTTACTTTGCAGTTCTCTCCTCTAGAGGTAGACATCCCTGCCCTTTGATTTGGGTCCAGGCATGTGACTTGCTTTGGCTAATGAATATTGCAGGTGTGATACAAATGGAGGCATCACAGATATGCCACTGGTCCCAGTGGCTGGTCCCAGGCAAATGACAGCTCTACAGAGCAGACCTAATTTGGACCTGCAGCCTGGAGTCGAAAACAAATGAGATTAGCAAAGCTATCCCAGCCAACCTGCAGATGCATTAGACTGAATACGTGCTTGTTATTGTATCCTACTGAGTTTTGGGTGGTTGACACAGTGTTATTTTGACACCAGGTAACTGATACCCTAGTGTAAGAATTGCCATAGTCTTTCAAGGGACATCAGGTATCACCAGGACTGCTCGGCAGTAATGGCAGTTTTTACCAACACATCATTATCATCTCTTATCACCATCATTATTAGGAAAGCGTCAAGGGTACAAACTTTTCGTCAAAGGGTACAGACTTTCAGTTATAAGATGAATAAGTTGGCCGGGTGCGGTGGCTCAAGCCTGTAATCCCAGCACTTTGGGAGGCTGAGACGGGCGGATCACGAGGTCAGGAGATCGAGACCATCCTGGCTAACACGGTGAAAGCCCGTCTCTACTAAAAAAATACAAAAAAACTAGCCGGGCGAGGTGGCAGGCCCCTGTAGTCCCAGCTACTCGGGAGGCTGAGGCAGGAGAATGGCGTGAACCCGGGAGGCGGAGCTTGCAGTGAGCTGAGATCCAGCCACTGCACTCCAGCCTGGGCGACAGAGCGAGACTCCGTCTCAAAAAAAAAAAAAAAAAAAGATGAATAAGTTATAGAGATCAATGTATAGCATGGTAATTAGAGATAATATTATAATAGTGTTTTGTTTAGTTAAAATTTGCTAAGAGAGTAGATCTTAAATATTCTCACCAAATACGCGGCACAGAAAAGGTAACTAGATGAGGTTATGGATAGGCTTGATTGTGGTAATCATCTAACAACATATACGTATGTCAAAACAATACATTGTGCACTTTAAATATATGCACTTTTTATTTGTCAATTATATCCCAGTAAAGCTGGGTTGGTAGGTGAGTGTCATTGCTAAGAACTTTGAAGCAGATTTTCTGAATTTGACTCCTGGCTCTGCTTCTTAATAACTGTGTAATCCTGGGCAAGTGACTGCTTTAAACCTTACTTTTCTTATCTTCTTACTGTGTCTACCTCTTGGAGTATTGGGGTATTCCCAATGCTTATTACCATACTAAAGGATCTGAGAAGTCCCACAATAAAGACAGCTTTAAATTTCTTTAATCTGGTTTAACTTTGAAATCCTTTGATTTGCAGACAACTGTTCAATATCTCGCGGCACCCACATCACTTGGGACATGCTAGTGTGCAGCCGTTGAAGAATGGATTTCAAATGTGGCTTAGTGTCAGCAACATAGTCAAATGCCCTCCATTGCAGGGGCCTTTGCCAGGTTCTAAAACATTTCCTTTCTAGCAACAATAAAATATCACTGCCCTTTTCTCATTTTCTTCTTGTATGATAATAATTAGCAAAGTCTTACCTTAACTCTCCAATTTTAAGCATTAAAACCTTTGGATAACTTCTCAAATGTAAGACAGAACTTGATCCATTTAAAAGTGGGAGATTGACATTGAGATTATATTGCCCACAGAATCACCAGTTTTTCATTATTTTTTTCATGTCTATGTACACTGTTCCAAAAATCAACACATCTCTGAGCTCTTGCCAAAGAACCAAATTCACATTTTCATCTGCCTGCTGAACAGTTTTACTAGCATCTGAAATTCAAAATGCACCAGTCATTAAATGGAACTATCCTTCTAATTTATTCAGTGGGGTTAAGGCAATACCACTCTCACTGGGACACCAGTGGAACTCCCAGAGTTATTGGTTCTTTTTCATGTCACCATCTCCCTAATCCCGAGCATTGCTGGGTCTTACAGATTTTGCTCCTCTTCTATCCTTTATATCAGTCACCTCTTTTTACTTCTGTTATGATACTCAGGATCAGGAGGTGGAAAACTCTTTATGGAAAGGGCCAGATCACATATTTTGGGTTTTGTGGGTCCATATGGTCTTGATTGCAACCATTCATCTCTGCCATTGTAGCTTGAAAGTAGCCACGGATGAAACCTAAATGAATGGGCATGGTTATGTTCCAGTAAAATTTTATTTACCAAAAAAACCCAAAAAAACCCAGGTTAACTGAATTTGCCAACCACTGCTCTAGGTCATCCCTCTTTATCTCCACAACTAGAACTTATGTTTGTTTAGGGATTTATAGGTGCATATGTGTGTGTGTGAGTGTGTGTGTATATGTGTGTTAATGCTTTGCAAACTCCCACACATTGCACACTATAAATATTATCTTAGTTGGCAGAGAAAGAAAGTGAGATTTGGAGGAATTAAGTGACTTCCCAAAATCTCTTAGAGAGGAAGTGACAGAGCCAGGATTCAGACCTAAGTTTTCTGCCCAAAACTCTAACACTCTGGCAATGGAAATTATCTGGACCACTGTCTCCTCCATGGCCTTCTGGACTTTTGCTTGCATCCTCATTGCTCAGCCTCATAATACGACCACACCATTTTTCCAAGGCACAGCCTGCTTCATGTGATTCCTCTGCTCAAAGCCTTCAGTGGATCTTGATTTCTCCACTGTGTACAGACTCATCTAGTCTTCAAGACCTTCCACAGAACGGTAGAAATTGCTTTTCTGAAAATAACTACCCGGCTGTTGTGCTGAAATCCTACTTTGTACCCAAGGCCTACTTTATGCAGCACCTTTACTGTGAATAATTTTCTACCCAACTATCATGAGTTGGTTCTCATGGAAGCAATCTCTGAGCTAAAGTTTAGCCCTCAGGAATGCCCTTGGCTCAACACCCGTGGAAGAGAGAAGAAGAAAGCAGGAGCTACAATGAACCACAGATTCAGATGACACAAGGGGAGCTCGGGAGCTGGAGTGGTCCTTAAGAAGTGTCCCAAGTGAGCCTAGGTGATCAAGCCTTTTACTTCCATATCAATCAGGCAGGGCTGTGGGCTTCTCAGGAAGGGGCATAACCTTGGACAAGGTGGCTCTCTGCAGATGGGACAGTCCCTGAAGGGGCTGACAGCTAAAGGTTGTATGTCCCCAGCACTCCCAGCAGCTGGGATGGGCACTTCACTGAAGGGGGATTATCACAGTATCCACCACATCAATCATATGTTGGATTTCTTTATAATCCCTTAATTCAACATTTCTTTTTTTTTTTTTTTCTCTTTTTGAGACGGTGTCTTGCTCTGTCGCCCAGGTTGGAGTGCAGTGGCAGGGTCTCAGCTCACTGCAAGCTCTGCCTCCCGAGTTTACGCCATTCTCCTACCTCCGCCTCCCGAGTAGCTGGGACTACAGGCGCCTGCCACCTCGCCCGGCTAGTTGTTTGTATTTTTTAGTAGAGAGGGGGTTTCACCGTGTTAGCCAGGATGGTCTCGATCTCCTGACCTCGCGATCCGCCCGTCTCGGCCTCCCAAAGTGCTGGGATTACAGGCTTGAGCCACCGCACCCGGCCAATTCAACATTTCTTACACAATTTCCTATAATCCACTTAGTATTACAATTTTATATATACTTGCATTTCTATATTTCTATAACTCTCTGTCCCTTCTTTGTGAGCTCCTTCAAGGATGTGGTATAGAAAAAGCATGGACTTGAGTCAGATATACCTGGGTTAACTGTCAGCGTTACCTCTTACTAGCTGTGTGAGCTTGGACAAACCCCTTAACCTGACTGGGCTTCTGTTTCCTGATGTGGAAATCATAGTACCTACTTCACAGAGTTGCCATGAGAATAGCAGGAAATGACAAATAGGAAACGCTCGGTTTCATAGGAATGCTTGATAAATATTAGTTTTCTTTTTCTTGAGGGAAGAGACTCATTTTGGTGTTCTCTGAAGCAATTGTTATAGCGTCATAAACAAATAACACTTGATACATCTTTGTTGAATTAAATCTTTGAAAGCTTCTTTAAATTCATTCTGACTACTGGTATGAATTCCTCATGCATAAAGGGCATATCCATATAGGCGCTAACCTAGAGACTTTGGAAAGAGGAAGAAGTGAAAGAGAGTTGAGAGATGGGGGTTAGGAGAGGGAGAGTGAAGGATCTTTTAACATTTCTTTGTTTGTGTGGGCCTGAGTGTCTGTATATTCATGAGACTATTGGGACCACTGAGTAAACACTTCATGAGTGTCTCTTGTTGAAAATCCATCACTTGAGAACCACAGGACAGCAACAGTCACAAAAAATTAACCAAGGCCTTTGTTCTCATAGTTGGCAGTGCTAATGACAGTTCTGGCCCTCTGCTTGAGGCTGTAATCTCTTTTGCAGCAAACAGCAGTAAATGTCAACTCTGAAAGCCACCCAGTTTGACAACAAGTGATTTAAGCACTAAGGGTGACAAGAAGACTATATTTTATGGAGCCATTGGCTGGCTTTGAGGACTTCCTTGCTGGCATTTTATATCAGATGGGCAAAAATGCCTAGAGTAGCAGATGGGGAGTGTCAGCCTGGGAGGTTTCTTTCTTTCTTTCTTTCTTTTTTTTTTTTATAACTCTCAGCTTGCAATAAAGTGTAGAAACTGGAGCTGATTTGTTACTTTAAAAAAAGAAGAATTTTGGAAATTCTCATGGACTGTATTAAGTGTAAATCGGTTATTCCAGAGAATGATACCATGTTAGTCTCAATTAGAAGCTAATCATGCATCTTAGATGCTATTACTTGTAAATTTCTAAGAAACCTCTGAGGTTGGAAGCAATGTCTTTATTTATCTGAAAATTCATTATTATTTCCATGGAATATTGTCAACTGAATTTTTCCAAAAGACAAAGCTTTACTAACATGCAATGGCTCTTATCATCGTTGTTGCCTGAATGCAAAGCCACAGTAGGCTATGCTCTTCACAAAGGTGCCCAGCCAGGGAGGTGAATGGGGGATTGAAATCGAGTCTATGTTCAGGAATCAAGCTCTGACTGCATCCACCATTGGACTGCATCCAACACAACGAGGCCTCCTTTTCTAAAACCTCAAATGCTTTCATGGAGGACAAATAATTTTCATAATTCAATTTCTCTTTATTATGCATGAGAGTGCAGAAAAGCTCAAAGAAAAATTGATGCCCTATGGGGAGGAGAAGAGGAGGGAGGTAAGTGTAGTAATAAAAGGCCAACACAAGGGATGACTGTGGTATTGAAACTGTTCTGTATCTTGACTGTAGGGGTCATACACAAATCTACACATATGATAAAACTGCTTGAAGCTTAATACACACATATACTCGAATGAGTACAAATAAAATGAGAAATCTGAGTAAGATTGATGTAGTGTATCAATGTCAATAATCTGGCTGAGTGATTTTCCTATAGCTTTTCTAAGATACTACCATTGGAGGTAACTGGGTACAGGTCACATGGGATCTCTATTATTTCTTACAACTGCATGTGAATCTACAATTACCTCAAAATTAAAAAGTTTAATTAAAAAAACAGATGCTCCAGGCCAGGTGTAGTGGCTCGGCCTGGGTGCGGTGGCTCACGCCTGCAATCCCAGCACTTTGGGAGGCCAAGGTGGGAGGATCACTTGAGGCCAGTAGTTCAAGACCAGCCTGGCCAACATGGTAAAACCCTGTCTCTACTAAAAGTACAAAAATTAACTGGGCATGGTGGTGCACACCTGTAGTTCTAGCTATTCAGGAGGTTGAGGCACAAGAATCACTTGAACCCGGGAGGTGGAGGTTGCAGTGAGCTGAGATCACACTACTGCACTCCAGCCTGGGTGACAAACAAAAAAAGAGTTCCAGACTTCACAGCAAACTATCCCTTTTACAGGGTGGTCTTCTTCCTATTTATGGCAAAGCTTCAACTTTCTCATCTAGTGAGAAAAGATAAATGGCTTATCCTATTTTATTAATAATAGCACAACTTGGCCAGGACCAGAGGGAAATGATTCTTAATCACTGTCTGCGTGCATTATAATCACCTTATCAAGAAGATTTTTCCCATTGACATTTAAGAGAGAATATAAATATGGGTGTGTGTGTTTTAAGTAAGTCCCAAGAGACAGAAGCTTGAGATTACAAATCTTCAGAAGTGTTTTAATAGTCTGTCAAACTCAGTTGACAATGTTTTATCAATTATGGAAGCTATTTCCATAATGATAAAATTAATGGTTTAGAAGGAGATGAAGAATTTCTTTGACCTGTAAGCACAAAAGACATCTCAGGGGCTGTGCAGATAAATCAAACCCAGTGTTCCCTCTGTTAATGAAGAGAATCCATTTCAAAAGTGTACTTCTGTTCCAGAAACATCATTAGCAGGGGAAGGAAATAATAAAGTACAGGGAACGTTCCAGGGTGTCAGATAAAAGGCAGCCCAGATTAAGAAAATATTAAATGCTAACTAAAATGCAGTCAAACATCACCGAAAACACAAACCACACTGTGGGAATGGTGGGGATTCTGGTTTTCATGCTGTCTGTATTTTCAGTTTGAATAAAGGATTTTAGGGGCAGAGAGACGTTTCCTGGGGAGAGTATTTTTATCTCCCCTTTCTCCACTCTTTCACAACTCCACACTCAGCCTGTTTTTTTTTTTCCTGGAAAAATAAAACTATAGGCACATGGACAATGGGCCCTTCTGAAAGCTTATCAAGGAACCCACTTTTAGATGCTATTAGTGCACCACCGTCCCTTTCCCTATTCACTTCTGAATTCTGCCTCTTTTTCTTCCATGCCTATTGTCTCTTTCAGATTTCTTTAGTAGTGTTCCACCGATGCTGGAGGAAACTTAAGGATTGATGCTTTTATCCTTTAAGTAGCTTTAAAGTCAAAAAAATGAATATGCATTACATGAATCTGATGTATAATAACACTTTTTATTTTCCTAAGCTATTTCAGAGAGGGGTGATACCCCTCACACAGAAAGCACTAAATTCCCTTATGCTTCTGTAGTACAACTGATGGTTCCATTGATTACGGTTAATGCTAGCTATGCACTGGGCCAGTGAGTTTGTCTAGATCAACCGAACACAGTATTTCATACAAAACCTCACGAGACAGGGCCAGGGCCTGTAACAGGCAAAAGGCAGGTGAGTCTTCCCTGTTGTCAATATGAGAATTACAGAAAACTTAAATTTTAATTGTTGAAGGAAATGTTTATTAAGTGGGAATACAGTCGTGTATTGCTTAACGTTGGGGCTATGTTCTCAGAAACGAATCAGGTGATTTTGCCATTGTTTGAACACGGTAGAATGTACTTACACAAACCTAGATGATGTAGTCTGCTACACACCTAGGCTGTAGGGTATATATAGCCTATTGCTCCTGGGCTACAAACCTGTCCAGCATGGTACTGTACTGAGTACTGTAGGTGATTGTAACACAATGGGAAATATTTGTGTATCTAAACATAGCTAAATATAGAAAAGGTACAGTTAAAAAAAACTATACAAAAGACGAAAAATGGTACCCCTGTATAAGGCACTTTTCATGAATGGGTTTGCAGAGCTGGAAGTGCCCTAGGTTACTCAGTGAGTGAGTGGTGAGTGAAAGTGAGTGCCCAGAACTTTGCTGTACACTACCACAGACTTTATAAACACTGTACACTTAGGCTATATTCAATTTATTTAAAAATTGTCTTTATTAATTTAGTTATTATTCTCTACATGATAAACTTAACTTTTTAAGCTTTTTGACTCTTTTAATACATAGCTTAGAACACAAACATACTGTACAGCTGTACAAAAATATTTTCTTTATATCCTCGTCCTGTAGGCTTTTCTCTATTGGTTTTTTTTTTTTTTTTTTAATTTTTAAACTGTTTAAAGTTTTTTGTTAACAACTAAGACACAAATGCACACATGAGCCTAGGCCCACCCAGGGTCAGGATCGTGGTCGCCAGCTCCTTTGTCATCTTATATGGTTTATTGTCAACTGAGACGTCATCATTCAGCCCATGACTGTAGCAGGGTTCAACAGGTTGATTCCAGATCATTCAGGGGTCTCCTGATCTTGGTCAGAAAGAACTCAACAGGGCTATTTTGTGAATAACCTTTATTCTTTCGGAACCTTTGACCAGAAATCATTCATATTCATACCATGTAAGTTGTCCTTTATCTAGCAAATTGGACGTTTTGGATTAAGATCTTTGAGGACACAGACCATTTATCTTTGTGTCTTTTACAAAAACCTCTCCCAGTGTATGCGTGGTAACTGCCTGAATTTCCACCTGTGGGTTCATGTTTTTCTCTCACACTGTCTTTTCCTGCTCCACCCACCCACTGTGAGCCTCCAGTGGATTCCGCGTGCTCTTCAGCTCCCAGGATAATGGCTAAAGTCATCAGCACAGCTGTCGAGGCCCTGTGTGATCTCTCTTACCTCCTTTCGCAGCCACCCTGAACCCCATCAACTCCCCAGCCCCACGGCAAGGGCAAATCACGTCCTCGTGGAAGTCTTCCCTGATCTCTTTGAACAGCTCATTCCCCAGTGAAAGGTACTCAGAGCACACGCACCTTTCCTGGCAGCCCCATGATATGGCAATTTTACATCTATTTGTGAGCATTAACATTTAGTTCCTGGCCCCCTCACTAGACAGTAACTTTCCTGGTGGCAGAGACTGATTTTAGTTTCTTGCTTTGCCATTAAATCCCCAGCACCTAACATCATGCCTAGCACATAGCAAGTGTCCAATAAATGTTTGTTAAATGCATGCATGAATACACGACACAAAGATATCTTATGGTTGGCCAGGTCTGGAAGTGAGGCATGGGGGAGTAAAATCATCGAAGCGAGTATGGGCAAAGCAGAGAAAAGGGAGTCGGCATGGCATATCTAATTACTCTACATAACAAGGAAAGAGCATGAAATTACATCCCAAATGCAAGAGAATTGCACAGTGGAAATTCAACCCACATGGAGATTCAGGGACAATGTCTCAGTTAATTCATTTTATAAAAGATTTCTTAAGCACCTACTAGGGACTGTGCTCAATTATGGGGCACTGTGATAAACAAAACAGCCTAAGTTCCTGCTTAAGTGGGATTGAGTTTTATATTTGCAAATAAATATTTATAAATTGGGATAGACCTACGTAGTAAAATTAAGTAGGATGAGAGGAAGGGCGTATTGAAGGTACTATTTGAGATAGGATAGTCAAGGAAGGTCTCTTGCTAAGGTAACATGGGGCAGAGACCTGAATGAGGGCAGCAGGGAGCCTTGTTGATCCCGGGATGACAGTGTTCAGGGCTGAAGGAAGAGCAATTTCAAAGGCTTGGAGAGGAAAGGCTTCTTCAGATATGGGGTCGTTCATGCTTAGCACTCTCTATCAGTCTCTCCTTCTTCCTTCATTGGATAAGTTTCCTTATACCTGGTCAGGAAAGGCTCTGCTCCTGTAAGCTATGAGGAGTCCTTGTATCCCACATAAAGGTGCCCAGCAAACAGCAACTCTGGGGGACCTTGCAGCTGATTCTGTCTTGACCTTTTCTTATTAGCCATCTACCTTTCCCCATATTGTTCTCATCTCACTCTTTATGCCTAGCTGCCAGCTCTGCCCCTGCCTTCTCTTGACTGTGACCCTCACTTAGGGCTGTTAGGTTGACCTGACCTGAGAGCAGGTTCTCCGTGGCACAGACTCTGCTCTTAGGGGTATCTCCTTAGACTTTGTTAGGTTCCTGGGGTGCTACCAGCATGGGCTAACCATCTGCAATCCTTGCCAAGGTATTCTCTGATAGACTTACAGTGTTAGCCTTCCACAAATGTCAATGTCAAAAATACTGAGTAATTCTGAAATTCTCAAACCCCAAGTCTTGCCTTTTAAATGGATGCAGAAGAGATTTCCATACAGAGGAGGGGGCTGCCTATGCTTAGCATGCTTAAGCCACATCTCTGATATGGTCCCCATGTGATTAGAACATTGAGCTGACTAACAATATCATTAACAGTCCTGTTACCTTCTGGGAGAGGGAATTCACAGTGATGATGGCTCCCTGGGTCTTTTCTGGATGATACGCCTGTAGAAAAGGGTGTGGAAGACGAATATCAGCACCCTCGCCCTCAGAAGTATACGATAATGCTCAGTGACGGCTTGGAATCTCACTGGCCAAGTTTTGTCTTTCCTCTGGAATGCGATGAATGTTTGCATTTTTTCTTAGGAAGACACTGTTAATCTCAAGAGACATAAAATAACATGCAGTTCTGTGGTAGTTTAGCTTTTAAGAAATGTGACGAATCATTTCTAAGCGGTGGTGGAAAGGATTGTAACAATGGTGGAGATGGAGAAAGTTATGAAGCCACTGTTCCTAATGATTGCCCTGACATGCTGTTAAAATAAACTCAAATATTGTAACAAAGAGAAATAATATTGCCTCCTTCCAAACTTGGATAGAACAGAAGGAATTCCTTTATACCCCTAAGGGTTTTTACAAGATCCAGTTTACAAGCATCAGCTATTAAATTACAGTCAAGAGCTTAGTTTCCAGATATATATAAGCTGCAAGCGTGCAATTGAGAAGAACAATAGAATTTTCTTGTGGTCTTTCTGCTAGCAATGGTATGTCTTCCATGATTAGAATCATTAGATTATTGGTAGAAAGGACCTCTTTTGACACATTTGTTCCAGCAAATAGTTGGTTACTTGAACAATAGTTTCTGTTATAAGACTTACTAGCACATCAAACCAATATTGAGTAAGCCTTGGTAAATGATACCTTACACTGGCATCTACTCATTTGTTCATGTATCTAATTTGCCCTATTTATAGTGTTGAGAGATGAAGGGCTTTTAACAGGATCTTTATTTGCTGATTAACTCAAGGCAATGGTGAATATCAATCACTACATATACCTTTTCTGATACACATGCAAACACAGACAGAAAGTATGCTGGGAATTTAAAAAATAAAATATGCATTCAGTTGATGATTACTTTAATATATAAAATGAATATAAATAAGAAATCAAAGTGTAGATGGGTTGAACTTTGTGGTGGGCATGTCCTCATTTCTGCCTGCCCGTTTCTATCTGCATTCCCATTTCCTTCGGGGAAAATGGATCTCAGTGGAAGCCTCCTAGCAGATCTGTGGTGTAAGAATGCATTTGGATTAAGTTGGCCAGAAAATGTTTCTTTAGCTTTTAACTAAGGATCCTAACTGATGTATACTTTATGAAGAACAAAGAAAAGAAGTAAATAAATAGACCGGGTGCAGGGGCTGACTCCTGTAATCCCTGTACTTTGGGAGGCCAAAGTGGGTGGATCACCTGAGGACAGGAGTTCGAGACCAGCCTGGCCAACATGGCGAAACCCTTTCTCTACTAAAAATACAAAAATTAGCCAGGTGTGGTGGTGGGCGCCTATAATCCCAGCTACTTGGGAGGCTGAGGCAGGAGAATCTCTTGAACCTGGGAGGTGGAGGTTACAGTGAGCTGAGATGGTGCCATTGCACTCCAGCCTGGGCAACAGGAGCAAAACTCCATCTCAAAAAAAAAAAAAAAAAAGTAAGTAAAGAGTGATCAGAATTTAAGACATACTTAATAACTGTGAACCTGAAGAAAAACTAAAAAATCAATTCTGCTCTATATTCCCCAAGTTGATCTAGTGGCAACGGAACTTTCCACTGAGGCAAATTCTATTCAAGCACACAATTATCTTCCCCTCTACAATGACATTTTCTTTATTCTCCTCCCCATAAATAGCAGATAGGAGAAGAACATATTTTAACATCAATGAACATGGTGGAAATAAATGGGTTATTGTTCGTGCCTTGTCTTAAACGGCTTGGATAGAAAGTGCTCTGTTAGGACAGCAGGTTATGATTACTGACTGCTCACTGGGGGATGAAGAGGAGAAAAATCAATAGTCATAACTTCCCTGGTCAATAGTGTTTTCTAAATCCCTATGTGGTCTGACCTGAGTTATTTCACTTTTTAAAACTGAGAGTCATGAACAAAACAATTAGCATAAAGTAGTATGCGTCTAATATTTTAAAAGACTACTTCCTACTTATTCTCCTCTGTTGTCTGCTCGTTTGAGCCCTGTGTGTGCAGCCTGTTGCTGACAAGGAGAGTGGGTCTTCGGGTCCTTTCTGTATCAGCATCAGTACTGAGGCTGAATGGGCTGGAACCAGGCAGATCCAGCAGTGTGGGGAATGGCTGTTTCCTTCCCAACCCAAGCACACTTAGTTTGCCACTAGAACACCTCCCCATGGGCTGCTGAGATAATGAGCCATTTCCTCCTAGTGTTGTTTATTTCAGACCTATGCAATGTTAGATGTAAACAGTCCTTTCGAGACCCTTTGGTTTAATCCTGTTACATTTTGGAAAAGAAAACAGAAGCCAAAGAGAGGTAGAGTCTAGTCTAAAATAACATGACTAGTTTGGGCATAAGAGAAAAGACTGGAGTTTTATTTCTAGATATGACTTTTAGCCTTTAATGGGAACCACTGAATTTGTCCCACAGAAATAAGTTTGAGGCATGCTGTAGTGGTCAGTGCTTTATCTAGTGAAACCAGACATTGGTTTTATATTGCAGACAACACTTCCCATAGAGCTTTCTGTCACAGTGGGATAGTCCATCTCAGCACTATCCATGTGGCCAACAGGCACTTAAATGTGGCAAATGTGACTGAGGAACCGAATTTTCTTCAACTTTGTATTGTGCAAGTGCAGAAAGCCCTGTGCACCCTTCACCCAGCTTTTCCTGATGTGAACATCTCACAGAACCCACTCAAACGAAGACATGAACCTTGGCCCAATGCTATTAACTAACCCACAAACTTTATTCAGGTGTCATCAGTTTTTCTACTACAGTCGTTTTTTTTTCTGTTCCAGGATCCAATCCAGGACCCCACATTGCCTGTGGTCATCATGTCTCCTTAGTTTCAAAGAACTGAATATTTAATTGAACTTCATTTCAATTTAAGCGGCTGCCAGTGGCTAGTGGCTATTAAACAGAGTGCGGCAGGAGTGGACAAACCCCTTCACATCCATTGCCTCCATGAACGCTGATGGCAACCCAATAAGGAGGCATCGTTACTTCCAAGCTGCGGAGGAGGAAAGTGAGGTTCAGCCGGGCGGTGACTCACTCCTGTCACCAGCGAGCAGCAAAGTGGTTGAAAGCATCCAGGGTTTTCTGACCCTCGGCTGCATGCATTTTCTACTTTGCCACAGCTGCCTCCCCGAAGTGACACATGTGACTTAGAACTCACAGGAGACACTGCTGTAACATTTATTACTAAGATATGTGGAAAAATCTATATGTCTTAGGACATCTTTTAAAAAGCAAACAGCCCTCTGGAGTGGAAAAGGTCTCACTACTCTGGAAGAGCAGCTCCTCCTCTCCCTGCCCTCTGGATCGATGTTGGATCCAAGGCCCCAGTCTTGGGACCTCTTCTGTATTTACACTCTCTTCCTAAGTGATCTCATTCAGTTCTGTGGCTTTAAATAACGTTTATAAACTGATGGGCCCCAAATTTATATCTCTAGGCCTAACCTTGCCCTGAAACTCCACCTGCTTCCCTCCCATAGTCATGTGAGTGTCTACTAGGCATTGCAAACTTAGAATTCTTGATATCGTACCTTCTCCAATGCCCCCAGCGCAGGCTTCTCCAAGCCTTGCCGTCTCTGTAAATGGTACCACTGCTATCTGTTACTCAAGCTGAAAACCTGGAAGTCAGTCTCGATGTCTTTCTCTCCTGTAACATCCAAACCATCTGCAAGTGCTGTTTCTCCAAAATACAGCCATGACCAATCACTGCTTCAAGCCCCATTTTTCAACCTGGGCTACCGCCACAACTTTCTGCTCATCAGTCCCCAATTAAATCTTGTAACTTCTCTCTTTAAAATCATCTAATGGCTTCCCATTGCCCTTAAAATAAAATCCAACCACTTTGTGATGGCTCAAAAGACTTGAAATGATTCCCCGCTAGGTGTCTTTGTTCTCTTTACTCTCCACTTACGGCATTTCAGCCAATTCAGAATTTTGTCAAGTTGAAAAGTCAAAGCCACCAAATACGAACTTGTCCACCTCAGGGCTTTGCAGCTTCTGTTCTCTTTGTCTAGAAGTCCCACCTCCAGATCTTTGCATCACCAGTTTCTATTAATAGGGTCTCAGCTTAACTGTCACCTTTTCCTAGAGATCTCCTCTCACTGCCCTCACTCTCTACCACCTTGTTTCCTTAGTAACACTTACCCGCTTGTTGAAATTATCTTATGTATTCTTTTTGTTTCTGTGGTTATCGTAGCTAGAATGTCAGCTCCATGAGACCCAGGACGTTGCCACTCTTGGGCACTGGATCTCTAGCACCTGGAAATGTTGGGTACATTGTAGAAGCTCAATAAATATTGTTGAGGAAATGAATAAAAGAGGGCTCACCTGCTAATACTTATGTGTTGGGTCCTCAGCTGTAATGAAAATTCATTTCTATTACCCACTCAGTGATTTTCTGAGTGGCATTCCAGGGAGAGGACATTGCTGGATCGGTCTCTCTGGTGATATTAAGAAAATGGTCAGCCACAGCTCGGTGAGCCTCACAGTCACATAGATAACAGAATGACACACCAGAAATCACAGCCAGTGTATTAGGCAGGCTAGGCTAGGCTGCAGCAACAAATACGTGCAAAACCGAAGTGGCTTAATAAGACAAAAGCTTTTATTCACACAAACTCCATGGCAGGCTGGGTCACTCTCTAGGGTACCTCTTCTCCATGTGGCAAGTCAACAATGGGGGCAGCTTAGATATTATGATGGTGTCATCACAGTGAGTGGCTTCCTGGTATCATCACAGCAGGGGAAGAGAGAGTTGGCCATTCCCACTCCAGCTTCTAAATACTTTGGCCCAGAAGCAACATACACTATTTCTGATCACTGCCCATTGGCCAACATTCGCCATGAGATCTTGATAAATTGCAAGGGAGCTTGCAAAATGAAGGATTAAATGAATATTTGATGAGTAGAAAATGTCTCTGCCATAGTCTACCTTGAACACACATGAGACAACTAACACTTCTCCGGGGTAATGATCTAAAATTCCGTCTGGTTATTTCATCTAGCTTGAAGTCCAGGATGTCTAGGTGATGTGTCCATCAGGACACGGTGAGGCTCACTGTGGTCCTAAGACCTCTGCACTAAAATGATGTGATTTTTCCTCCCCATATACACCCAGCATACAACAGCGGTGCAGGAAAAAAACATGCTCCCTTTTGGCAAAGAGAAGATTGTGGGACACACAGCAGTCTCTGGTCAATACCAAAGTCCAGAGTTTTCCATGGTCTTTGATTCCACCCTTTAGAAGTTTCTTCCTTTTTTATTATCCCCTTTGGTCAAATATAAAGTGAGTGTGAGGGAATGTGCCCTTCTAGAGAGCTGTGTGGCTTTCTCAGATCGTCTCCTGCTTGCAGAATATTAGGGGCCAAGGTCATTTTAAGTCTCAAATAGTCTCTTTCAAACCGAGAGCAGTTTTCTCATCTGTCTGCTTCCAGTCAATTCTATGCATCGGCAACATAACCTTCCACTGTTCTTTTAGAGAAATGACCTAATCTTTATTTCCTTGCTTTCTGCACGACTCTCCACGACTCCAATGTCTCAAGTTAACAGTGCTGTCTGCTTGGTGGGAAAACTGTCCCTTTTGGAGGATTTTAACATGAGTCTTTCAACCCAACAGAAAGGTCTTCTTGGACGCCACAGCATGAGTCTCATTTTTGTCCTGGTTTTCTTTGTGTCTTTATTGCTCAAATGTTTTCTTAGCACTATTAGGAATCAAGAAGTGGTCCCTTGACCAGTTTTGATCAGGTCTTGAATTTCTGGAATGTATTTTATTTATTTTCTGCTTGCAAAACAGCCATTTCCGTCTTGAGCTTATCTGCTTCTCCTAACATCTTGCCACACATAGTCCATAACAACTTCTTTTCCCTGAAGCAGTAGGCTCACTACTCCTGCGACCTCCTACACCATGGTTTCCTATATCATGGCAGGCCACAGACTGCATAGTATGGATTACGATTTTTGCACAATTTGACATTAATCTCCTCCCTGCCCATTACCTAACCACTGAGACAGTGCCACATATTTCCAGTTTGAGTTCTCTTGACATGGCAGCATCCCTGGATTAGGTGATCTCCAAGATCCCTTCAAACCATAGTGCCCTATGATTCTAAGATGATGCATTTGGCTTCTCCCACAGTAGAATCCTGTTGCTCAAACAATATTGTTAAAAGTGTGTGAATTACACCCATAAAGAAATCAGTACTCTGAGTAAATACTGATGTGTATTTTCCTCTTTTGCTTGCTTTAAAAGAGCAGAAGGAGATAAAAGAGGCAGCAGTGTGAAACACGTGAAAGCCTAAAATGAGATAAATCACACATGCTCTTACCACCTCTGGATAACCACTGCTAAATTTGATGTATGTGCTTCCAGTATTTGTTCTAAGCATGGCTATATTAAGGTGGATACATATATTTTTTAATTAACATGGAATTATTCACCCTATAAAAAAGCAGTAGTATAACTTCAGTGGTTAAGTCTTCCATATTTTTGGTGTAATGGTACCATGCTGATCCAGTAAAAGAAAGACAGTCACGGAAAAAGCTATCTAGTGTGAGAAGGCAGGGAGGAACAGAGGCTAAGGAGGAAGGGGGAGGGGTAATTTCTATGGCCAAAGAGGGTGTGGTGGGCAAAGGCAAGGGTGATTCCACCTTTCTGAGTCTCTGGCAGCCACACAGGAAGGAGTTAACGGCAAGTGTCAGCAAATGACCCCAAACAGAAGCAGGATTGACAGCTAAAGCCTCAGGTCTTAGCACTGGGAAGGTCAGGCTTCAGCCACTTTCTTCAAGAGTATTTGAAATTCTCATCATCCCGGGCTTTGTAAGAGAGACAGTCCAGTTAGGGCACGGGATTATGGTCATGGTGGGAACCAGTGGGGCCATAGGAAAAGCAGGGTCCAGGGGCTGTTTGCCTTCAGAGCCAAAGTTCTCAGAATGCTGGGTGAGGAAGGCAGTTGTGCCTCTCCAGGGGCAGTCAAAGTGGATTAAGAAGACTGACTCAGCAGAAAAAAGCATTTAAAAAGATCTTTTTGAATGCTTCCTCTACCAGTAATTAGCTATTTGACAACTTTGGGCAACTTACCTGATTGCTATGATTGTCACTTTCTTCATCTGTAAAATAGAAATAATAGAAATACTGAGGTTGTGGTGTGAAATCAAGATGGTGAACATAAGTAGCATGCCTGTGATGGTTGATACTGAGTGTCAACTTGACTGGATTGAAGGATACAAAGTATTGATCCTGGGTGTGTCTGTGAAGCTGTTGCCAGAGAAGATTGACATTTGAGTCAGTGGGCTGGGAAAGGCAGACCCACCCTTAATCTGGGTGGGCACAATCTAATCAGCAGCCAGCACAGCTAGAATATAAGCAGACAGAAAAATGTGAGAGACTGGCCTATTCTCCCAGCCTACGTCTTTCTCCTGTGCTGGATGCTTCCTGCCCTTAAACATTGGACTTCAAGTTCTTCAGCTTTGGGACTTGGACTGGCTCTCCTTGCTCCTCAGCCTGCAGACAGTCTATTGTGGGACCTTGTGATCATGTGAGTTAAAATTAATACTCAATCAACTCACATATTGTATTCTAATGTGGTGAAGAATGGTTCTCAGGAATAGTGAATGACTGTGAATTTATTCACTCACGCATTTTTTCAACAAATGTTTACTCAGTCCTTTTACGTGCCAAGTAATCTGGCAAGTTCTGGGCATTCAGAGATGAACAAGAAAGTTTTCTTGAGGAGCTGATGGCCAAGTGCAAGAGCTTAGGCAAGAAAATCAACTACACACTTGGGCAGCAGTAGCTTCAGTGAAAGATGGATCACATAGGGATCTCGCCTACTTTTATCATGGAGAATTTCTTTTAAAAAGATGTACTGAGCACTTTGGGAGGCAGAGAGAGGATTGCTCGAGCCCAGGAGTTTGAGACCAGCCTGGGCAATATAGTGAGACCTCATCTCTACAAGAAAGAAAAAATAAAAATTAGCCAAGCATGGTAGCAAGCGCCTGCAGTCCCAGTTACTTGGGAGGCTGAGGTGAGAGGATTGTTTGAGCCAGGGAGGTTGAGGCTGCAGTGAGCCATGATCACACCACTGCCACCGCCTGGGCAACAGAGCAGACCCTATCTTAGGAAAAAAAAAAGATGTACTGAAATTAATAAAATAAAATTTTGTTCAGTTTGGTAGGTATGTGAGTGTTTGTTATTTTGTTATATTTATGTATGTTTGAAATATCTTATTAAATAAGAAAATGCTACATTGTGCCAAGAGCAATGGTAGGGATTAACTTAGGATATGAAAGGAACAAAGAGAAATCCACCTGCCAGCTAGCCCAGAGAGGGTGTCGGAAGCAGTGGAGAGAGTCGTAGAACGCTTTCAAGAAACCACTGACACTTTAAAAAAATGCCTTTAGTTTTAATTGACAAAGACGAATTGCATATATTCATACAATGGGGTACAATGTGATGCTATGATACATGTATACATCATGAAATGATTAAATCAGGATGTCACCCCACATATTTATCATTTCTTTGTGGCAAGGGCATTTAAAATCTACTTCAATTTTTTAGCAATTTTGAAATGTACAATACATTATTATGAGCTATAGTCACCATGCTGTGCAATAGATCACCAGAGCTTATTTCTCCTGTCTAACTGGACTTTGTACCTTTTGACTATCATCTCCCCCTTCCTTCTCCATCCCCACATGCAGTCTCTGACAAACACCGTTCTGCTTTCTACTTCTATGAGTTCAACATTTTTAGATTGCATGTATAAGTGAGATTTTGCAGTATTTGTGTTTTTATACCTGGCTTATTTCACTTAGTATAACGTCCTCCAGGTTCATCCATGCTGTTGCAAGTGACAGAAAATGTGGTGTACATATACAATGGAATACTATTCAGCCTTAAAGAAGGAATTTTTGTCATTGACATTTCTTTTAAAGTAGGGAGATATCATAGGGGGATTTGCATTTTAGGAAGACGAATGAGAGAGAATAGCAATATGGAGGCAGAGAGACCATTAGAAGACTATTTGCTCCAAGAGGAGATTTGTGAAGGCCTAAACCTGTGTGGGGATCAGAGGGAAGAGCAGGGACTAGAGGTACTCTTCAGAGAACCCATACATCTTGGGTTCCAGTTGGATGCGAGAGCTAAGCAAGAGGAAATCTCGAATGCCTCTTAAATTTCTGTTATGGGCTCCTGGGAGTTTCTGGCATCATTAATTCAGCTTGTGTTTTCCAGATGATTAAGAGGTTAGAAGCAAGGGAAAGAAGAGTTTCCTTAACAAAGTGTTACATTTGTGGTTCTTATGGTATGCCCAAGTGTCCACAGCAAAAGAATAATGAATTCAGGAGAGAGGTCCAAGCTAGAGATAAGGACTTGGAGGCCAGGCATGGTGGCTCACGCCTGTAATCCCAGCACTTTGGGAGGCCCAGGTGGGTGGATCACGAGGTCAGGAGATTGAGACCATCCTGGCTAACACATGGTGAAACCCCATCTCTACTAAAAATGCAAAAAATTAGCCGGGCGTGGTGGTGGGCGCCTGTAGTCCCAGTTACTGGGGAGGCTGAGGCAGGAGAATGGCATGAACCTGGGAGGCGGAGCTTGCAGTGAGCCGAGATTGCGCCACTGCACTCCAGTGAGTGCACTCCTGGGTGACAGAGTAAGACTCCATTAAAAAAAAAAAAAAAAAAAAAAAAAGATTTGGAGGTCAGCAGAGGTCTGTTCGTCTCTCAAGGAGGGAGAATAGATAGGAGTAAGGTCAGGAAGGTGGCCAATACAGAGCCCTTGAACACACCTACTTTAAAATCTGGAGGAGTGGGGGTGAGAAGGAAATCCTTCCAAGGAGGGCTGAAAAGAAACAAACAAACAGGAGATAAAAGCCAGAAAGAGTTGTGACTGAGCCCAAGGGACGGTGTGAATCTCCAGGAGAAAATAGGCCAAGAGTTAAAAATTCATGGAGAAGCCAATAGAGTATCCGTGAAAGTTATCCACTTAATATAGCAAGCCATTTGCAGGCCAATGATAATTACAAAAGCGCTTCAGGACACCGGATTGTAGAGAGTGGACTTGTAGCATGGTAGGTGTTCATTAAACATTCGTTGGATGGAAATACACAGGGTTACTGCCATCCTGGAACAGGCCTTGGTGCTCAGGGAAGGGGTAGATGTTAGAGAAGGAATGAGGTCTTTATTGGACATTCCAATTTGGTCTAGGACCAGTAGCCCTGGATCAATCTAGAGAGGAGGCTTCCTCTTCCCAGCCTGGTTGAGTCTTTGCCAACATTTTACTGCTCTGATCCATTATCAGTGTGTCACCCCTTTGCCATGTATAGAAACAGTAAGTGCAAAGAAAATGCACTGTGGGGGTGGATGACTCAGGAGGTTTGGCAATGGATAAACAGCATTTTACCTTTAGTGGTGATAGACTGAGGGCCCGCAAGGCAAAGACTGCTGTCTGCTTCTCCTCACTGGCGTCCTCCTCCTACTGTATTTTTGTATAGCTCCAAGCATGCCACAAGTACCCACAACAAACCATTAATTAAAGCTGGCTTCTGGTCTAGGTTTTAAAACTCCAAAGTTGTCACATGGAGGTGTGTGTGTGTGTGTCAGAGGGAGAGAGAAAGAGAGAGAGCTTCACAAACCTTTATAGCCACTGCCTCTCTTATTTACCCACCTAACTTAGCACATGGGGTTAGCAGCAGGCACTGAAGCCCAAATCAAAGAAGAAACCCAGTGTGCTCTGTCCTTGGAGGCATCTCCAGAGTACAGTGTCTTGTGCCTGCCACTGCTCGATAGTCTTGTGCCTGCCACTGCTCGACATTCAGAGAATACTGACTGACAGATAGGAGGGATGAGGTGGCATTTTCTGGCACTCTGAATTTCCTTAGTACTTTTTCTGATTTGGATTGCGTGGGTTGTACCAGCTAGTGTTTAACCTCAGACACAGAACCAATATATCCATTCAGAGATGTCTTACTAGGAATTGGCTTATGCTGGCCCGGCGCGGTGGCTCAAGCCTGTAATCCCAGCCCTTTGGGAGGCCAAGGCGGGTGGATCATGAGGTCAGGAGATCGAGACCATCCTGGCTAACACGGTGAAACCCCGTCTCTACTAAAAATACAAAAAAATTAGCCAGGCGTGGTGGCGGGCGCCTGTAGTCCCAGCTTCTCGGGAGGCTGAGGCAGGAGAATGGCGTGAACCTGGGAGGCGGAGCTTGCAGTGAGCCGAGATCCTGCCACTGTACTCTAGCCTAGGAGACAGAGCAAGACTCCGTCTTAAAAAAAAAAAAAGAAAAAAAATTGGTTTATGCTGTTGTGGGAGCTGCCTAAGCACACCCAAAGTCCACAGGACAGGGAGTCAGGAGGGGGAGCTCAAAGCGGAGTGGAGCTCTGGGCACCCCTGAGCTGTTGTTTATGGGTGGCACCTCCTCTCTGTCTCTGTCTCTCTCTGGGGAGTCTTGGCTCTGCTTTGAGGGCTTCCAACTGATTAGGCCAGGTCCACCCAAGTTATCCAGTATAAACTCCCTTACTTAAAGTGAACTGATTAGTGACTTGAATGACATCATCAAACCCTTTCACAGTAACAGCTAGATTAGTGTCTGGTGAATCAATGGGAACTTTAGCTTAGTCAAGTTGTCTTACCACAAAAGCCATCACATGGGGTTAAGAATAATGTTAGAGATCCTCTGACTAGGTAAAGAATAGGGTGTGTGTGTGTTTGTGTGCGTGTGTGTGTGTGTGCCCGCGCATGTGTAGGGAGGGAGGGAGAGGGAGTTGGAAGTCATGGGACCATCCTTTCTCTTCCTTTTGAAATCTCACAAGGGGAAGATAATTGGTGTCTAACACCTTGTCCTGGGAAACCATGCCCTGAGGTTCTGCAGCCCCGACACGCTGATGGAAGAACCATGTTTCCTGGCAGAGCCCCGTAGGTGGCACCCACCCCGCCGGCAGGGCTGCTCCACGGTGTTGTGCGGCATGGCGCCTGTGGCCAGGTGATTTCCCCACAGCGGCGCCAGAGGGCGCCCGAGCTGAGGATTCGGCACTGGGACTCCCAGAGGAGACCAGCAGGTGCGGCGACGCCCAGGACTCCCGCAGCCCCGTGGCCCCGGCAAGGGCACCCCATCTTCCCTGGCTACCAAAGCTACCTCCTTCACGTGCACGTTTCAGGGATGGGCAGGCCGACTCCTGAGAGAAAGGGGCTGCGTGTCTTTGTAAAGGGAGGGAGAGGTACCCCGGCTGCTGCGGAGGGAGGCGGCAGCCGCAGGGCCCGGGAGGCTCCGAGCCTCTCTAGTCCATGCTCTTGGCTCCTCCCTCTTAGTCTCAGACCCAGGGTGAAGTTTTCCTGGGGCTTGGGCTTTCAGAAGGCTAGCTGTCCCGGGAGGACGGCCCCGGCATGCGCTCCCTGACCTGGCCACCGCCTCCCTGTAATCCCCCGCGGGTGCGCATCGTGACCAGGACTCAGGCGAGGTGCCGCCTCCGCCCGCTTTGCACCTAGGCTGCTGCGGACTGCAGCGGGATCTGCGCTTCCTTCCCACTTAACCACCCCTCGCAGCAGCCCCTGCCCCCTAGAAAAGTCAGGGCCCGAGGCAAAGAATCAGGTCTTTTGCGTAGTTTTTGTTTTGTTTCAATCAGGAGATTACAAAGGATGTATACTAATGTCACCCTTCTCTCCGTTAAACGTGCAGAATCTTAATGCAATGCTTTTAAAAGCAATATAAATTTTGAGGGAAAGAAAAATCACTAGAGGACTTTATGGTTAAAAGTTTAAATGCAATGGTAGTATCACAAAAATAACTGGCATAGTTTTTTTGCAATTCTCAAAGGTAGTGGTGAACAAGGACAAAATAGATCAGACAGTTGGAAATGATAAGGGCTTCTGAACTCATAATTTTCACTCAGAGTACTCATAATTTGCACAATTGGAACAGTTAAACACTCAGTGAGACTAAGCAATAAGCACATTTCTCACTCAAATATAGCAGAGGTCAGGGAGGGAAGCCCGTGTTCTTCTTTTCTTGTCTGATGTAGGCACCTCCCTGGCCACAGCTTATTTGTGTGGTTTTGGAAAACTCTGACAGAAATGAGTGTCTGGGAGGCTTCTCAGTTGTCAAGAAGCTTCTTATATTTCCTAAAGAAACTCAACCTAGATTCATTAAGCCAAGTCACAGAGCAAAGATAATTAAATATTTTTCTAAGGCTGCAACTAATCCTGAAACTTAAATATAGTGGGGGAGGGGAATCTGACATATGAAAGGTCTGTGATATTTTTATGGCAAATGTATAGAGATGTTGTGTTTAAATATCCTTAGATGAGGAAAAACGGATTTTTTTTTTTGTTTTTTCAAAACAAAAACTAAATGATTTTCATCCACCTATTCCCAGACCTCTCCTTATAGACTTCAATTAAGTAACATAACATCTTTTTTTTGAGTCATTTAGGAAAATATTTATGTCAGTGAAAGCAGGGAGATCCTTTGAAAGATCTTGCTAATGTATGTTAGGGTAAGGCCAACCCTTGTAGTTATGATGGTTTTCCTTTATCATCGAAATTGTAGGCTCACATTAAGGATTTCCCCCCCTTTATAAACATCAGCACAGTGCCGTACCTTCCTTTATTTGCAATCAGTTATCCCATGGTTAACAAAGAACTTTTTTAGAGAAAAATGTGGCCTAATGAAATTCAGTAATTCTTTATAGAAAGAAAAAAGGATCTTTTATATGCATTTTTATATGCATTAAATATATAAGCATGGTGTGTACCTGGTAAAGTTGATTTCTGCTGACGGTGTAACACAGGTAAATCAACATAGGGTCTCTAGCACATTATAGGTACGCTTTATTGGGTTTTACCTTCAGGTAAAGACTTCTATTAAGAATATACAAGTGCCTGCATACCTAACCTGCCTTGTTTTCCACAGGGCTGTATACATAATCTCTTTTTAAAAATTTGTTTAATCAAAGCTTGCTATATTGAATACATTTAATTGGAATCCAGTGGTTAAAGAATATAAAAATTTACTGCTGTAGAAAAGTTTTGATTAGTGCTTTCCATTAGTGAGTGTTGTTGAGTAAACCCTCTAACAGCATATTTGAATTCAGACAAGAACTGACTTAGCAAAACAGGTGATGCTTTCAACTGTACAAATATATTATTTCCCATAAATATTCCTAATGAAAGAGGTGGTCTGTTTCAGAGGAAGTAACTGCAATGACGACTTTTAAATAATCGGAAAAAAAGTTCCCAACCTTGATAAATATGTGCATGGGGACTGAAAGGGTGAATTATTAGGTGTGGAAAGGTAGAGTCTAGAAATCCTGCCCCATGTATGTTATAAAGTAAGCTGCACAAAAGCATGGCAGATAGCATCTGTGAGCCAATGCCGTTCTCCTGCATCAAGATCTTACCCTTTCTTCTTGCATCCAAAAAGTGAATTCAAATACCTAGAACAGATGTTTTACCCAAATGAAAAGTTTCAGGCAGAAGAAAGTTTGTGCTTTTTTTTTGTTTGTTTGTTTACAAAAAAAGAAAAAAATGTTAATACCTTTGAACAAAATTAAAATACAAGAATGTTCAATTCTCAGAATTTTAAAATTAATTTTCATTCAGTGCTCAGCTATCAACTACAGACTATTAGTTAACAACAAAAGTAAAGATAAGATGCAGGTTTTAAAGGGAATTTTGGTTCCCATTTTCCCATTTATGATTCTCCAATTCAGGAAGGGCTACATTTCTTTTCAACTGTGTGTTTAAATCTGGAATCAAGATGGGAGTAGTTAAACCACTGGCTGTGTCATGAAGTAACAAGTCAGGGTTCTGCGTCTCAGATGACAGATGTCTGACTTCACATATTGCATGGAAAAGCCCCATGTACTGGAGTCAGAGGTCTGAATCTAGATTTTTTGACGATAGAATTCCAGCCCATTTTTTAGAGGGAGCTAAGTGCTGTGAATATCTTCATGCACATGAAGAGGGTGTGTGTGTATATGTGTGTGAAGGTGACACAAGTGGCCTGGGCAGTAGGAGAAAGGGAGAGGAATTGGGGATGCAGAAAGCCTCTGCTTTGGAATATTACATGTTTTACTTTTCTATTATTCACAATGAATTTAAAGAAGAATATTTTATAGAGAAGCAAATCCCCCCTTCTTTTTCAAAATTGGTGACAGTTGTAGGAGACTATTTTGTTCTACCATTTTTCAGATGTAGTGTATGAACAGTGTCAGGGATGTAATGTATGACTGACTTGTGTGTGTGATACCCAAGACTTATAGATTGAAAACTGAAAAAGTTCAGAGAGAAATTTGTGTATACACAGTTGTTCTCGCTTTCTCTTTCAATATCACCACTGTTGGCTGACAATGAAAATGTGAAGAATATCTCATTTTGTGTAACATCCCAATGTTCTATCTTTGCAAAAGTAATACCTCAATATAATGGATGGAATTCAATGACAGTGGCAAACAATACTAATTACAATGCTATGTATGAAAAGAATGTTATACCATAACAGTACATTGCATAAAAATGACATTTCACGTTAAAATTGTTTGATTGTGGTGAAAAGTGCTAATGTACTCAAACTAGTAAGCAGTCAAAAAAGCAAAATATGTAAAAGCATCTGATTTTTCAGATGAAATATATTTGATTACTACTCATCTAACATTCTACTACCAGTTTAAATAATTTTATTAATTCAATCTAAAATTATGTAACATATTAATCTTGTAGACTAAAAGGGGAAAAAATAGTTGAAAGCCTGAATATTATAAAATGAAGTTGAATTATTTTTAGGTATGAGAAGAGCCCTTTTCACAGTTTTACTTCCAAGTGGGTTTGACTGACTATTGATAACTTCCATTTGTAAGTAGCCTCATTTGCATATAAGCCATGTATATTATGTCATTCAATAATAATAATTTTAAAACTTATTAAGCACACTTGAGGTAACTGGCTCTGCCCAGAGTGAATTTACATGAGGAATAAGAAGAATCCAGCTTGTTCCCTAGAAGGCACAGTCGGATGTCTTAGAAAAATTAAACAAGTCACTATGGAATCCAGTGTACTTGTTGTTTAATAAACGTTTCTTATTTACTAACATTCAAAACATAATCTCCACTCAGCCCCAAAAGACTTTTTACAAATTCTGAATTTGTGTGGTTTTAATTAATAAAATGTTTCTGTAGCATTTCCAAAAAATTGTTTAGGTTGAGAGTTTTAAAACAGCCTGGATATATGATCATTCACTCTTTATTACCATTCTATATCTTGAACACATCTTTATCACCTATGCCAATTTTTCTATACACTCTTCCCCTGTAAAAGTGTCTGTGAAGACAGAGATCTTTCTAGCTATCCCAGAACCTTCTGTTTTGAATGAAATAAAAAGCTAACACATTTAGAAATGTGTAAAAAATCCACATTAAAAATATTTTAATTGAAAATATTGTTCTTTTAATACAAAGTAATGGATATTCTGAATTAAAATGAAAGTCATACCATAAAGAAAAGTATAAGAAATAAAACAAATAACCCTCATAATTCTCCCCAACACTCAGGAATGGGGAGTGCTTACCACTGTTAGCATTTTGACATATATTTTTGTCTGGACATTTTTCTATGGATATATGCACGCCTTTTACAGCCCAAAATATGCATTTATATTATACAGTCTAAACTACTTTTTCACTTAATGTATCAGGAGCACATTTTGATATGAATAAATACAGAATCTTCATGACTATTTTAAAAGATTTTAGAACATTTGATTTGATTGTGGTGAAAAGAAAATGTATACATACCAAAATTAATTTAATCAACTTTCTATAATTATCCATTTATACTGTTTTGGAGGGGGTTGTTTGGTTTTGTTTGTTTGTTTTTGTTTGGGTATGCCATCATAATTTACAAACAGTGGTGAAGAGTGCTTTCTCTCTCTCCAGGAAAGACCAGTTTTAAAAACTCCATGCACGCACTCAAGAGCCCATTTTTCATTATGTCATTATTCTGCTGCAATAGAGTGCTTCAAATCTTCCCCCTGAGCAGTATAGTTTTAAAGTAAATTTGGTTTCTTTAGCCATGTTTGGAGTGGCAGGAAAAGAAATTATGGAATACATGGATTCTGCCTGCATGACTTATAAGTTTGGGAATAAGACATTCTGCAAGTAGAGACAGCAAATCACTCCACAAAAGTCACCAAACAATTGGAAAGCCTTGACCAAAGTGAAGATCTCTAGGAAGCCACATATTGCTATGAAAAAATCTACTTCTAAAATCAGTTACCTTGTCATGCAGGCAGCAATGACAAAGTCTAAGAAAAAACCTATTTGTAAAATACTTCAATTCTTCATTTGGAAATGATAGGTGAAAGAAATACGGAACTTTAAAAAATGATGGTTATTTTGTAGATGTTCAAATTACAAAATTATGGCTTAGAAAGGCCAAGAAGAAAAATGGCTAGAACATTTCACTGACTGCCTGTATTCTTGATCACACCCCACGGGGCCTTGAAGGAGTTACAAAACTGCTTGCCTCCGTGCTACCCTTTCTGGTCATTTTAGAACACACGAGTCATGATTTTTCAGTAGCATCTCCATTGTCATTTACTTATGGCGCTGGAACAAGAGACTGGTATTTTCTAGAATGCTATGAAGGCAAAAGCACCCAAGACCCCCTCCCTAGGGCATGTGCACTAAGGAGGGTACAAAAGAAAACAGGGCTGTCTAACCAAAGCTCTGTCCAGTGTGCACAGAAAGTTCTAGAAAGAACAAGAGTACTTCTGAGTGTCGCTGGGTGAAGATACATCTAGGGTGATTCTAATCCTATTACGGAATTCTCTGATTTCACTGACATCTCCAGTTTTAGTCTGGACTAAAACCCTGGTTGTAAATGAAAACCCAGTCCTGTGTGGGGTGGGGAAGGAAGCCAGATCCCCTGTCCCTCCTTGCCTTCTCCCCTCCATCATCTCCCGCCGGGAGGGCCACTGTAAGTTGGGCCACATTTGGCTTGCTGTCACAGTGAGGATGATCACAGCCCAGGGCAGCCTCAACAACATCTTCCTCTGTCATATTTTGATAGTTCCCTGTTTTCCTAACACAGATGAGGCCGGGTGAGCCTCTGCGGGGAAGTTACTGTTTCTTTCCTGAGATGGTCAGCTAGGCCAGGGTGGGGAGCAGGGAGGGCCCGGCTGAAATCCTGGCGCGAGCCTGAGAGTGGACCCCACCTAAAAGCTGACAGAACACACGGTCCCGGCCCAAGCTGTTCCACATATGTAACCGGTTGCCTCCCAGCTCCAGCTGATGCGGCTTAGTGGATGAAATGGCATCTTTCCCTGAGGAACTTCCACTCCTGAAATGTCACTCAGGAGATGGGCTGCCTGTGATAACCGTGCAGAATAAAGATGGCCTTTCACACCCAGTCCTTGGCTGACCTGGGAAACAGGAGACAGACCCATGGTGAAGGAAACCTGTGCAGAGAAGTCCACTGGGTGGCCACATCCCGTTGTTGTTGGTGGTGACACTCTCCCCCCGCAGAGCTTGGTGGCTGGTGTGGGAGCCTGGCCACATGTCCCAGGACGTTTGGGGATGAACTGAAGCAGGCGTCTGGAGCTGCTGGTCTAGGTATTTATTATTTCATGGAATTACTGCTGAGTGACAAGGGCTCCTTGCATCCTAGCAGACTGGCATCCATGGAGCATATTTTTAACGTGAATTGCAAAAGAAATAACAAAAATATGAAATGGCTAATTAGCCATTTCACAAAAGTCCTGTCTGATGACAAGTTTCCTGGTCAGTTTCACCATTTGCTTGTTTTCAAGTGGGATGAAATCAGAGTCCATGAATCCTGGACTCAGCTGAGGCTGAGGATGGAGGGGGCAGGGAACGAAGGAATAAGGCTGAACTATTCAGTCTACCTTAATACATTTATAATGTATTGGGTGAGTTAACTGCTTTTTGGAAAGCTCTGGGGGACACCTCAGTTTTTGGTAGAATGGGGACTCTTAGTCACATAGCACGTGATTCTAGTCTTGTCTCCTCTAAGACACTACAATGGGACATGACTTTGCTCTCTGGGGGACTTCAAAAGCCTTCAAAACAGGAAATCATGCTGTTGACATCGGATGAAGATCTAAGTCTATTAATCTGTGCAGGAGTATGCCTTTGGAGTTAATACTTTTGGAGATAAAAAATGAACAAAAAATATTTCCTCCGTTATTTGACAAGCGAACACTTAAGTAACTTATTTAGAGGTGGGGGCACAAAGAAGACAACACACTGGTAGCGTCCACAGATTCCACACAAGATCTTTCACCCATGAGGAAGGAATATTATGAATTGCAATAGTGTTTACCTTTGACCTACATAAAAGAAGATCAGTCCCAGAAGGAGAGTCAAGCACACACCAAGTAGAAGGGAATACAAAGGAACTCAGATTTCTCTTTTAATATGTATGGGCTAACAGGCTAACATCCTAAGTCATGTTAAGAATCTATTTCCCTTAGCATTATATATCCATCTTAGGATCTTGGTGTTTTGGTGAACATTTCACTGCACAAAATATCCCAAAACATAGTAGCTTAAGCCAGCCATTTTATTTTGCTCACTGTTTCGTGGGTCAGGCATTCAGGAAGGGCTTGGCTGGGCAGTTCATCTTTGATCCATGTGACATCAGCTCAGGTTTTGGGGACCAGAGGCTCCCGTCCAAGATGGCTTCTCCACTTACATGTCTGGTACCTCTGTGCTCCTTGGCATCTCTCTCTCTCTCTCTCTCTCTTTCTCTTTGTCTCTCCCTCCCTCCCCATTCCCTTCCTCCCTTCCTATATGGCATCTCATCCTCCAGAACCTTTACATGTGGCTTGGCTGGCTCCTAAGAGGCAGGAAGTAGAAGAAGTCAAGCCAGCTAAAGGCCATGCCCAGAACAATGAATGTTGATTCCACTGAATTCTGTTGGTGAACACAGCCACAGGGCCCACCCACATTCAAGGGCTGTGGACACATAGACTCCTCCTCTTACTGGGGCACAGCAGAAAGATATGTGGGATGAGAGGTATTGTCACTTTTGGAAACTATCATTTGTCACAGGAAGAAACAAAAACCTAAAAGCTATGCTTAAGAAAGATTTTATTGTTGTTACATCATCATCTATAAAGTGTTCATTTTCCACTCTGACAGCAAAGGTTGCATTTCTGTCATAAATCCCACTTCCTCAATGCCCGTTGGGAACCTCCATGAGAGTCCCTTTGTTCAAGCACGCACTTTTCCCTGAAGCCCACCAGACCATCAGTCACGCTTGCTCTCGGCCTCCAGCCCTGTGCTCACCTCTCAGACACCACTTGTCTAACGTTCCTTGTGCACTCTCACTGCTGGATTGTGAGTCAAGGCAATAATTGTGTCTTTGTCTTATTTGTCTCTATAGCTTTTAAGTGAGTTTTTTTTTTTTTTTTGAGACGGAGTCTCACTTGGTCCCCCAGGCTGGAGTGTGCTGGCGCCATCTTGGCTCACTGCAAGCTCCGCCTCCTGGGTTCACACCATTCTCCTGCTTCAGCCTCCAGAGTAGCTGGGACTACAGGCACCTGCCACCACGCCCGGCTAATTTTTTGTATTTTTAGTAGAGACAGGGTTTCACCGTGTTAGCCAGGATGGTCTCGATCTCCTGACCTGGTGATCCACCTGCCTCGGCCTCCCAAAGTGCTGGGATTACAGATGTGAGCCACTGCGCCCAGCCCCTTTAAGTGAGTTTCTTAAAGCTCAGTTCACTTACATTAACTGGCTTAATAAATGAATGAATGTTAGCCTGATTCCAGGAGCTTGGCTCGATAGTTTCGTTCATGTTGGTTCAGATAAGTGAATATAAACTGGAAAGGGAAGACTGGTGTGTGGGTGGGAGTGTTTTAGTCTCCAGAAGTGGCAGAGAGAACCTGGATTTTCAGATGCAAAGGTAGGGATAAGGAAGTCACCAAGTCAGGGTGAGCCAGCTTTAGCTCTCCTTTTCCCATTGCCATCATCTTTCGACTTTGGCTGCCTGGAGACAGTTCCTACACCAACATGGCTGCAGGTCGGTGGCCTTGGAAGGACTCCTTCTGTTATTCAGAACACTGGCATGTGCAGATACACACATGCATGCCTATCTATTTATCTATATCTAGCTGTCTACCGAGAGAGAGAGAGAGAGAGGGAGAGAGAAAAAGGCACTGAAAACATGACTTTGATAGTAATATCACTGATCAACATTACAGCCTTTTTGTAGGGAAGTTAAAGACTAGAATTACTCTAATACTTCTCAAATCTAGGACATATTACAGTGCATTTTACATATATTATTTTCTTCAAATACATTTCACCATAAACAAAAAACCTGAGAAGGCCGAGAAGGCTTTTATTCTACTTGCATGGGGGTGAAATGAATCCACATCTCCTTCAACTGATAATACCACTGATAAGAGAATTGAAGAACTGCAACTAGCAGCTAACTAGCTTGTTTATCTCCAGAAAATATGATTTAATTAAACATTGTTTTCAGCAGCTTGTACCAATCAAAGAATTAGGACTTCTCTGGCTGCCAATTAGAACCTCTTAGGAGGAAATTATCTGGAAGAAAGATAATTTTCTCCACCTTGAGCTGGGAGTCAGGGAAAATATGAAAACAAATATTTTTGGTTTTATGTTTAGCAATTTTAAAATTTCATATTTAGCTCTACAGTGTCTATTTTTTTCCTTTAGGCCAAATGTCATTTTTGCTCAGAACATTGCAAGGTAATTTTCTGGCACTTTAATTGCGTTTCTGTAGTTTATCACCTTTGAGCTTTGCCTACTGTCCAGAATGGTTTATTTGTTACACCGAGGAGAATGCAGACAAAAGTTTGTGCTTGCCTAATTGGGAAGCGGATTAGAACGCCCAGATAAAAAGGGAAAGTTAGTGATCTGCTCTGAGCAGGAAGTACTGCAGGTGGGGGCAGTGAGGTCACCGGAGGCTCTAATACTACAGGAGACTTAGAAAACCCCTCCCAAATTCAGCACCATTTAACATGCTTATCTGATAAAATTGGTAGCACCAAAGCTATCGGACATGAGGTCGGGAAATGACTGATTTGGGGTAAGAAGACCCACTGAATCAAAGGGATGGTGGCACCATTCAGACGGAATGCAAACCAGGGAGCCCAATGTGACCTCCTGAAGGAGCACAGACATGTGGTTTTGGGCTGGAGAGTTCTCTGAACCCCTGGATGAATGGCTCTCCCAAGGCAAAGCCAGTGAGAGATGGCCAAGAGCTGCCCTGTGCACTTCAATCCACATGTGCTTTTTCAGGGAGCTTGCAAGTTACGTGTTCATCATATGTCTATTATATGAACTGCCCGAAGGAGTTCTATGAGAAAAGTGAAGGCATAGCCTGTGCATTGTTAGGCAAAATATTCTTGCATGTGGGTATCAGAGCCCTTACAAAGGATTTTTAAATTTTCATTTTATGGGGGGGGCCAACTATGTGTATGTACATGCCAGACAGGTGATAGAGGTGATACATTGATAGACACTAGGGAGATAGATAGTAGGCAGATAGATTGTGTATATTTCTGACATTATTATGGAAGTTAGTGGCACATATTCAAACACATTTCTGAGCCTTCTCTCAGTGCCAAGCTCTGTACTAGGTGCCATATGGGGTTATAGAAATGAGTAAGCTACAACACCAATCCCACAGATGCTATAGCTTCGTGGGAAAGAGAGATAAACACAAATATTGATATGAAGTACATTTTGATAAGGCTATGATAAAGACACAGCTGAAGTACCGTGAAAGTAGCTGGAGAGATAACACTCTAATTGGCAATTTTTGGAAAGGCTTTGTGAAAGAACAGGCAGTGGGCCTGGGCCTGGAGAATGCAGGAGCTTGGCAGGCAGCAATCAGGGTAGAGGATCAGGTAGTGGAGGGATTCCAGGAAGAGGGAAATGTATGAGCAAAATTATCCCTGGAGAAGATACAGGTCTTGCATGGGAAAAGGCATCACTGGGTTGGTGAGGGCAGAATCTAGGGGGAAGAGGCTGTAGATGATGGAGGAAGATGGAGGAAAAAGGTAGATTATGGTGATTCCACAGAATCACATCTGGATGCTCTAAATTATTGAATCTGGGCTTTGCTTCGTAGACACAGAGGGGCCACTGAAGGTGTCTAAGTTGGGGTGGGAGTATGTTTTGTGTGTGTGGGCAGGTGTGTGCTTGAGTGTGTGTATGTGTGTGTACACGAGCATGTGTGGTGAGTGTATTTGTGTGAAATGTCAGAGAGAGAGATGGGGTGGAGGGAGAGGGAGACAGAGAGACAGAGATCTGTGCTTTAAAAAATACTGGGTTGGCAGTTTGGTGGTTACAGGGACATGAATGGAAGCAGGGCAGGCTAGGTAGGGCGTTGCAGTCATTCAGCTCAGAGCTAATGAGATCCTACAAAAAGGAAGTGGACACAGTAAAAGGGAGGCAGGTTTAAGTTTTATTATGAAGCAAACTTGCTAGGGTTTGCTAACATTAGAATGGGGGGGTGAAGGCATGGGAAGTATGAATAGGGGCTCTGAAACACCAAACGGGCATAGTCTTACCAGGTTTGAGATGGGGAAGGAGAAGAAGGAACAAGTTTGCATATCCAAGTAGTCATTCGTTAATTGGATTAATGGCAAATCTTTGGCAAACGATTATTGAGCATGCTGCAGGCACTGAACTAGGGACTGAGATATAAGGACTAGGGCAGATATGGTGCTTCAGGGGCTTGGAGCAGGGCGTCATGAGAGTAATTAGGTTCAAAGTTAGAGATTTGGGAGTTGTTCTTCTAGAAGTGATCCATGAATCCAGGGGAATAAATGGTTCGTTAGGGAAGAAGTTCTTTGGCAATCTGTGGGAAGAAGGTTGTGGAGTCCTGATAAGATACGTAAGCAACAATGTAGAAGGGCCCCTGTTGTGGGAGGCCCCCAGTGGGAAAGAACAATGAGAAGTTGTTCTGAGGGATGGCTAATCACAAACCCACAGGCACAAGAACCTTCTTTCTAGGGCACAACCACCTCCCTCGTTCCCCACGAAGCCCCCTCCAGCATGATCCTTTGAAACTTCTCCCCAGCCCGTCTCTGCAGACAGCCCCTTCTCTACTGTGCTGCCCATTGCAACCTTGCAATGTATTTTCATAGTTTAATAAATCTGCCTTTCTTTACCTATAACTGTCTTGGTACATTCCTTTACTGCCTCAGTCACTGGCCCCAGATAGTAGCTACCTGTGACAAAGATCTCATAAAGTTATTTGATCCCCTCATTCTCAACACTTAATTCAGCATGACTTAATAACTCTCTCTTTTCTTATACTCTGGTTTCTTTCAAATCGTATAAATCTTTCGCCTTTTAATAAGTTTCTCTTTTCTTTTTTCTTTTCTCCTTTCCTTTTCCCTTTCTTTCTCCTTCCTTCCTTCCTTCCTCCCTCCTTTTTTTTTCTTTCCTTCCTTCCTTCTTAGAAAAAGAGCACTAAGAAAGAGTGATTGTTTCAGGGATTCTCCCCACTAAGGAGAAATGCACACTTGTGCGTGCATGCATGCACACATGTGTGTGTATACATGCACACGTGTGTGTACACATACCTATGTATAGCCATTTGGTTCCTGAAAGATATGTGAGGTAAGCTAAAGCATCGTAGCCTTGCAAGAACACCTGTTCTTTACCTTTTCCTGATTGCAATGTTTCAGGCACAAATATTTTAATTTTTCTTAAGTGAGATTCACCTAGATGCAAATTTTCTTGAACCTAGCTAAAGTAATAAGAGACAGTCACATTGGAGAATTGCTTTTCAAGAAGCATATTGGGGTGTTTGGGCTCTGGGCTTGTGGTAGTCCACACCTTCACAATCTCTTCTCCCTATCAGCGCCATGGCCGCTGCTGAATTGTTCTCCCAGTCCTTAGAGACTGACCTGCTCAGGTTCATTAATGGTTGGACTTTCCTTGGTATTTGCTTACATAACAATATCAGGACACATATCTTTAATATTTTATCAGGTTTAAAGGGTAGTTTTCCTAACATGGCATTGTGTGGCCTACAGAACAAGGTATGAGGGAGAAAGAAGGGTCTTGGCTTCTACTAAGCAATATGCCTTTAATATGCATTCTAATATTAAACATTTGATTAACTTGATAACGAGACTACAGGTGGGTATTAAGATGTTGGTTTTCCCCTTATCATAAAGACAGCTATTAAAGAATAGTGTACTTTACTTAAGCGCATCTCCCTTAGCTGGTGTAATGGACTCCTGAACATAAAGTCACATAGTCTCAACCTGTGTCTATGCTGCCTGCTTGTTCTGGAGAACCGGGCACGGTCTAATTGTTTGATTTGGCTGTTTGCATATGAAAGTGGAGTTCAAATGCTCCTTATAAGTGAACACTTGGAAGGCGAGTGGAAATGTATCCATTAGCTAAAAGAGCCGAATGCACTATAGGATGTAGAAGAGCCACTCTACTTGATTATTAAGTGTTTTGCAACCGGAAACTGTAAGTTAACAAGAATAAAATGAAATGACCCAGGAGTAGAACATTTCTTTTAAACCTTCAAATGAGAGAAGCAACACCTCCTGTGGCTACTCTGAGAAATGGCCAGGATCCTTTTAGATATTTTCTAGTTGGCTAGCTGATTATAACACAGTGTCTGCTTGGGGAAACATCGTATAAATAAATATTTCAGTGTTTCCTACCAATTAAAACCACCCTGGGAAACAAGTACTTCCACCTAAATGTTTAAACAATCGAATGTCTCAAGGCTTGCCTTTGAGTAGGCTGGCTCTTAGGATGGGAACCATGATCCTAGCTGGAAACATTTGCAGCATGTTCTAGTTTTTTCGATGAAAGCTCTTTGGCTCCCTTGCTGTTTGCCTTCTTGATGGTTATATTAAATTAACAATGTTAAAAGAAGGAGTTTTTGAAACTCCAAGGAGTTTTCAAATTTGAGTCTCCTGGAGGGCTTGTGAAGACACTGCTTGCTTGCCTCACTCCTAGAGTTTCTGGTTTAAAAAGTCTGAGGAAGAGCATGCAATTTTGCATTTCTTACAGCTTCCCAGGTGATGCAGCTGCTGTTGGTCCCACTGAGAGGTGACAGCGTGCTAGCAACCCTCGTTCGCTCTCGGCGCTGGCCTCAGCGTCTGCTCTGGCCCCTGGAGGAGCCCTTCAGCCCGCCGCTAAGCTGTGGGGGCCCCTGTCTAGGGCTGGCCCAGGCCGGAGCTGGCTCCCTCTACTCGCGGGGAGGTATGGAGAGAGAGGCGCGGGCAGGAACCGGGGCTGCAGGTTCCAGGTGGGCGCGGGCTCAGCGGGCCGGCACTCGGCTTGGCCGGCCGGTGCCTGCCAGGCTTGATCAGAGGCTGGGTCCCGTGTGGACCGCCGTTCCCTCTTCGCAGGGTCGTTGGCCCAGATGGCAGGTCTCCGTCTCTTTCTCGCTTCCCCTCTTTTCCTCTTGGTTGTCTGGGATGAGCTCCCTCTGGACTGCAGGAGTGCCTGGACTAGGTGCCACAAAGTCCCTCTGCCAGTGCCAGTGAGAGGTGAAGCCTGCTGGGCTTCTGGGACTGGTGGGGACTTGGAGAACTTTTCTGTCTGGCTGAAGGATTGTAAACGCACCAATCAGCACTCTGTGTCTAGCTAAAGGTTTGTCAATGCACCAATCAGCACTCTGTCAAAACGGACCAATCAGCTGTCTGTAAAATGGACCAATCAGCAGGATGTAGGTGGGGCCGATAAGGGAATAAAAACACATCTGAACATCTGAAGGAACAAACTCAGGACACACTGTCTTTAAGAACTGTAACACTCACTGCAAGGGTCCTTGGCTTCATTCTTGAAGTCAGTGAGACCAAGAATCCACCAGTCCTGGACACACCAGGACAACACTTGGAGTCACAAAATTCAGTGATTTCTCAGACCCCATAGGTGCCCCTAGCAGTCCAGTGAATTTAATGGAAGCTTTTCCTTCACGATAATTGATCAACTAAAAAAAAAAAAAAAAAAGAAAAGAAGCCTCCTCTGATTTCTGTTATTCAGAAAACTAGCTAATCTCTACCAGAAAGTAAACTTTTTATGACAATCTTAGGTGTATTTAATTAGAGTAAGTGGTAGAGAAACGCAACCTGAAATGCTGGACTCTTTTCCCAAGGGAAGTGTGAATTGACTGTTGACATTTCTATTTATGAGTTTTGTTTATCAATGGAATGAGTTGCTACTTGATAAAAAATTTAAAGTAGGCATTCAAAATGTAAAATATTTCTCCTTGATGGAGACCAGAGGCATAAGTTAGGGCCAAGCAGTGTCACTGGGTAGAAAGAAGGTCTGAGGCAAGTGTTAAAGAGAGGAGTGAAAAAGGAGCAGAGAAAGGCTGAATTAGAAATAATAGTAGATACTGCCTACTACATGGTTTTTTCTATGAAAGCTCTTGGCTGCCTTGCTGTTTGTCTTGACAGGTTATATTAAATTATCAATGTTAAAAGAAGGAGTCTGTAGAGGCAGCATATTTGAGTGGATGAAACATGTACCGTATCAGTGAGTACCTGTGGTCTTCTTAGGCTCTTTGGTCCTGTTTCTGCTATGTCCTTTGTATAATTAAGGTTTCCAAACCAAGGCCACCTGATGGAGAAACTCTAAAGGATATCCAACTTTAAAGTGCTCATGGATGACCTGGGTTCTTATTAAAATGCAAATTCTGGTACATTACATCTGGGGCAGGGCCTGAGGCTCTACATGGCTAACCAGTTCCTAGGTGATGCCAGTGAGGCTGGTCCATGACCACCAAGGCCAGCTTCATGGTCATGAACCAGTGAAGTTGTGCAGAATTGGGCCCTAAAGCATCACATTAATTTCTTCTGATCATTGCTTTATCCTCTTATCTTACAGCCACGACATTAAATATTTGGTTGGCTTGTATAACTGCTGCCACATACTAAGCTAGGAGTTTTATGTTTCTCTCCACTTCATCTAAGTGGTCCTGACACTCTCTAGTTTGTAGCTGGAGATTATTTAGCAAATGCTTTCCTTTGCTGTTTTTCAAATCTCTTTCTCTGAGACAGGCTTCTTTCTCCTGTGCTAAATTCTTAGTTTGTCTTCGTTTTTCAAATCTCATTAACTGAGTTTTGGGTTTTGAAGTCACCTGTAGTTTTCTGAACCTTCCCCTTGCCTCTGGGCCACGAAGATGTTTAGGAAAAAGCAGGCAGTGACCCCCATGACTGCCTTTGAATCACCAGTGTGTCAGTGATAAGTAGCTCGCAGCCCAAGGAATGGATGATATCTGGTGGTTCTTTTTACATGAACTTGCCAGCTGCCTTCATTTGTATAATTTCAATTCTTTTCAATGCCAGATGCATATTCAATCCCAGTGAGCTGCTGAGCAGGCAGTTTAATACATTTTCATTGATCATCTTCTGTATTTAAGGCACTCATAGGATACTAGACTAGGTTCTCAAGTTGGTCATAAGCCAGCAGAAAAACTTGGATGGAAGGGAAGTTTGTTGAGGTGAAGACTGACAGACTGTTCTACAGAGTGGTGATTCAGCAAGTAAGGAAATGATGCTGGTGTACTGACAATAGGCTTGCAGGAATCAGGAGTACAGATAAGTGTCTTCTTCCTGATCTTTTCTGAATCCCCTCAACTTGGGTTTTCAGCATCCACGTTAGCCAAAGACAGATCTGGCTACTTCCATGAAATTGTCGACTTTTTGGAACTTTTCCTATAGTCAACATACTCAGCGATTATGTTTTGTAGCTAACATGGGGGAAGTCCGAGTTTCTTAATCTGCAGGCTTTTCCTCACGGTTGTAAAACAAACATTTTCTAAGCAGTGGGCTGGCATTCATGTAACGTCTCATAGGCATCTCATGCGATATGTATTGTTTTCCTGTTTCTACAAATGCAGTAGCTGAGGCCTTGAGAGGTTAATTTGCAGGTTAAACAGCCAGTGATAGAACCAGCATTCAGGCCTGGAAGTGCTGATTTCAGGTCCATTATACTTTCCACTGACTCGTGGGATTTGTGCATTTGAAGAATGTTCCTTAATGCATTGTTCATTTCTAATTTTTATTTTTATTGTTCCTGATGAATTTGCACTCTACTGTACTGTTTAGAAGAACTTTAAAATTGTTTAGAAAATGAATAAAACTAAGTGGCTTTGGGGGATTGTTTCTGGAAACTCTCTAATTTGAATATAAATATTTAAATCTTTTATTAGTTAATGCTATTTGATTTAGTCAAGAACGGGCCCAGGCTCATTGGAGTTAAGTATCATCATTCCATCATTAATGCTTAGTGCACAGTGCTTGCATTTAGAGACTATTGTTATAGTAACTGGTCCTCCCATTTCAAAGTTCCCAGGATTTTAGAGGCAGGCTGCTTACCCAAATAGACAAATTAGGCCATGTAATTTGGACAATATTGGGAGATTTTTATGTGAATGAGTTAAAAAATCAATCCATAGCCAGTTTTAATTTACTTGAAGTTTAGTTAAATGCCATTTTCTTTCCCTTTTCTGTTTTATTTTAAAAGAGAATATTCTTATTTTGTTTTTATAAACTCAATTTGGAAAGCAATAATGCGTTTAATTCCTAGGGCCAATAGACAAAACGAAACAAAACATTGGCCTAGAAATCAGGAGGCCTGGTGTCCAGTTTCAGTTGTGTGACCTTGACTGAGTCGTTTAACCACATTGGGCCTCTGATTCCTCACGGTAGAAGTAGAAGTTTGAACTAGCTGCTCTCTGAAGCTTCTTTCCGGTTTTAAATCTGATTTTTGCTATTATTGCTTATTTATACTAGAAAAAAGCATGAACGTAAATGTTTTTCCCTTTCTTCTGCATTACTCAAATTAGGTTAACTGCTATTAAAAACAAAACTAACAAACAAAAACCTTAACGGATTAACAGAATGGAAGTTAACTTCTTACTTCTACAAACTCCAACATGTTGGTCAGCTCTCTTGGGCATCCCTCCTACGTGCAGTGACTCAGGGATCCAGGCACTTTTCATGCTCCTTTGTCCTTCTGTAGGTCCTCTGAATCCTCTGCAAAATCCTTGTCAGGGGAGTGATGTGAGTCTGGGGCATCTCGCAGAGGTGTTAGGGGCCAAAGCACACTCCATGGGCTATAACATGTCATGTGACCCCACCTGGATATGGTGGGCTTAGGAAACATAATCCACCTGTGATTGCCCAGAAGGAAGACAAAAAGATTTGCATAGCATGGTCTCAACCACAGTTCATTAATTCAACAAATATTTATTGAGAGCTACTCCATACCATTTCACCATAGCTGGCACTGGAGTATGGCAACCTACTCTCTTCCTATGGATCTAAATTCTAGTGGGGGAAATCATGTGGCTAGTGTGTATGTGCATAAGCATGTGTATGTCTATGTACATGAATATGTATGTATGTAATCTATTTCTAAAATATATGAACTCTGAGATTAAAAATAATATCACAAGTAATAACATTTTAAGAACTTGCTATAGACTAAGCATCATTTTAAGGGCTTTATATATATATATTCTTTTTTTTATTAATCCTTGAGCAATTCTATGCAGTAGATGCTATTATTATCCCCATTTTCCATATTAGTAAACTGAGACACAGAGAGTTTAAATACCTTGCCCAGGATCAGACAGCTATAAAGCGGCAAAGCCAAGCTACAAATGCAGGCAGTTTGAAGCCAGAGTTCACACTCTTACTTGTTGCTCTGAAAGCATGTGCCTGACTAGAGGGACAGTTCATCTAGCTGTGTCTTTCTTGGTACCTGCCCAAATTAATTAACTGAAAACTAAGGAACACCTGAAAGGGGATGTGTGAAAGCACTTTGCAAACTGGAAAACATTATAATATGACATGACATGTTGCTTTTTCACACTACTCCCAGATCAGTTTGGTTAAAAAAAAAACAAAAAATCAAACATATCCCCCAAATCAGCTATATCAGATCAGTTTGAAAAAAAAAATTAAACTATTCCCAGCCTTAAAATCTCTGATGGCTTCCTGTTGTCTGTTGTCTACAATACAGAGTTTAAGTTCTTTGGACCTTTACCATCTTGCTTGTTTCCTTCTTCACTCTTTCTCACACCCTACCCTACTAGACAAATCACTTTCCCAGAATAAGACCCCAATATTCATGGCCTTTTGTCTGTCCAGTTTCAGTACATCATTTCCCTGCATCCTAGGCCAGCAGTAGGTCTAAATCACCTTTTTACCCTCGATAGTACTAGCACACAGTCAGTGCTAAATAAATGCTTGGCAAGTTACACCAAAGGTCAAAAAGTGAGGGCCATAAATAATACAGAATTTAGGATGATCAAAGCTGACTCAGCTGTCCGCATGATGCAGGTAGCATGGCTTTGCATGAGGTGTTTTGCTCTTACAATCTCTGTTCTCAGAGGCTGGAAAATGGCAAAGAAATAGGAAACAGCGTAGCCCTCCCAGTTTAGCCAGAACTTTAGCTTATGGTTGGCAAAGAATTCGGTTCAAAATGGAGTTATTTTGTAGGATTGTTTCGAAGGTAATTGGGCCATTCTCCAAGACATATCCCTGGTGGAAGGCGCTATGCAAGGAGAAGCTCTATTTAATTGCTTTGTACAGGAGGTCTAGTCTTCACATACCTTTAAATGAGAGCTGAAGAGAAAAACATACATAATTAATCAATGCCCTGAATTCAGTGGAGTAGACGCTTATAATCCATTGTGGCAGATGCCGTTGGGCTGCTGTCCATTTCTAAATCTTCTTTGCCAAAGGAACCTCTATGCGTTTGGGATTGTGACATGCCCAGCCTCTATGGATGGATGGCGGATGGTCTCAGCCAATGTTTCCAAACATTTTTTTTAAAACTTGCCACATAGAAAATCATTATACTTGCATAGTACTCTCTACTAACCTGGCAGGGGGAGATTTGGAGACATCAATATGAGATTTGGAGAAAAAAATAACCTATTATATTATCTTCATATCATATAATTACTATAGGAAAAATAAATATTAATATTTTGAAATATATGAATTATTGAATTTGGATAAAGTTTCACATAAAATATTTTCTAAATATTTAAAATGAGAAACTCAAGGTGGCTGATTAACAAAAGCTTCCTAATCAGTTTTTAGGCTTGAAATGGTTAAATGTAATTTCTCATACAGATTTTTAATGATGACTTCTTCAAATTCTTGATAATTATTGCAATTTTGCTCACCAAAATCAGTGGCTAAAAAGTTAGAACCATATTTATAACCATTCAAAATTTGTAGTAGTTGAAATCACTTTTAAAATGTTTAACATTCCTTGACAAATGTAATATAAAGTTTCATGTGATAATGAGAATGTGTTTCAAATCCAGTCAAACTTTTTATATTAAGTATTTAAAAATCATGATGAGACTGGGCATGCTAGCTCATGCCTGTAATCCCAGCACTTTGGGAGGCCAATGTAGGAAGATTGCTTGAAGCCAGGAGTTTGAGACCTGCCTGGGCAAATTAGTGAGACCTTGTATCTACTTTAAAAAATTACAGTGAAGCTCTAATTTGCAGAATGTGTCCTCAGCCTGCAGGTAGATTGGATGCTACTAAGACAATACGTCAATTGCACATGGACAAAAGTTTCTGACACAGGTGAAGGCTGAAATCAGAGGTGGTCAATCTATCAGAGGTCAGTCTGCCAGAACCCCCATTTAAATTCCTTGATCCCCAAACCCTAATGAGTACACCTTGGGTGGTATAGTCTCCTCCTTGGACACTATAGAAACCTCTTCGATGGCACCACAGGCCACCTGTCCCCACGTATCACTGAAGGCCCTGAAGCTGACTGCTGTAGCGCATGCCCAGGTGGGACGTGCTCCCATGTGGCCAACAAGTACCAGATGTTTCTCCCTGTGCTCTTCATCTGAAGAGACCACAGGGGATGTCATTGGATGCCACTCACTCAGGCCACCTTCTAAGGAGCTCTAGAAGAGTGTGCTTATAGCCATAAACAACCAGCCAGGAGGCTCGAAATGAGCAGATCAGTTTTACACAGAATAACTGTAACCTATAGGCCTTTCTCAACATAGCACACTAGTTGGGAAGTGTGGGTCAAAGGAAGCATAATGAGCCTGTTCCCCATGATTTCAGCCTGTTTTAAAGCGAAGAGTGGCCAAATTACCCCATTCTGGCCAGGGTTGAGAGTAGTTCTAGGAAAATCTTTGTTTTATTGATAAAAGAGGACAAAAGAGGATGTGTCTGGTACTGATTCTTCCCCTTCTCTCCTGCCTTCATTGGAGGTGTGATGTAGAGCTTCAGCAGCCATCGTGTCATCAGGAAATGACAAACATCACTGAAAGGTTAATAGTACCACAGAGCTGCCAATACGGTTTCCAAATTTATGCCAAAGGCTCTATCTCCAGATTTCCTACTATGCAGGAAGAGTAAGCTCCTATTTGTTTAAGCCACTGGAAATTGGGTTGTCTCGTATTTGTAGTCAAAACTCATACTTTTTTTTTTTTTCATTTTATTATATGCCTAAGGACACATAGGGAATGAAAAGCATTACCTTGGAGTCCTTTATCCATTCATCAAAGTAGGCAAGTATAATGCTAATTTTGCAAACATTCCTTAAGAAGAATAACTTAACTCATTGTCTGTGAAATAGATGTGGATATTCTAGAATAAATACAGCTTGTTGGTCCAGGGAGCCACCTCTAGGGCATGTTCTCTTCAAGTATGGTAACACTCTGATGTATGGAGCTGCATGTCCTTGTGTTGATTGGGCAACTTCACATCTCCTCTTCTATGCCAGTGTAATATAGACCCTAAGGGCCGAAGATGGTCTTCAAGTGGCTTCTTATGGTCACTTTAAGAATAGACCTCTATTGCTTCTAAGTGATAGAAACCCACCTGAACTAATGTAAGCAAAAGGAGACATTTATTAGAAGGACCTTGGGCTATCTGATGGTAAAATCATGCTTCAGGGAGGGTTGTGGTTGCAATGAGCTATTATGAATTGCTTAAACAAGGCTGGACTCCATGGCTCATGTCTGTAATCTCAACACTTTAGAGACTATGGTGGGAGGATGGCTTGAGCTCAGGAGTTTGAGACCAGTGTGGGTAACACAGTGAGACCCCGTATCTACAAAAAAAAAATTAAAAAATGAAAAATTAGCCAGGCATGGCAGTGCACCTGTAGTCCCAGCTATTTGAGACTGAGGCGGGAGGACTGCTTGAACCCAGGAGGTTGAGGCTGCAGTGACCATGATCATGTTACTGCACTCCAGCCTGAGCAACAGAGTGACAGCTTATCTCTCAAAAAAAAAAAAGTTGATAAAAAGAACTATTTAAACAGGAAATGAGCATTTCCAGAACTCTCTTTCTGCCTCTTCCTTCTGTGTCTACTGTGTTGATTTGACTTCTCTCTCTCGCTACTGAGTTCCTTTCCCTGACAGAAACATGGCTTCTGGCAGCTCCCAAGTTTTGTATCTTTTGGAATCAGCTGCCAGAGAGAAAACCCAACTCTCAAGGTTCCCTGTCCCAATATCTAGTAGTTGGGATTGATGATTCCACTGTGAGCTAAGGGCCGAGTGTTACACTAAGAGCATAAGCCTGGAGGCATGGTTATGGAATCTCTTGCAGACGCCAGCTGGATGGAGTTGGGGGAAGAGAAACTCTCCAGAGAAGGAGGTAGTTGTGGTGTTGGGCAGAGTTCCATAGAAAGCCACTATAGAAATTATGCCCACTTCACCCTGAGTATGTTTATACTGACAAAGGAGACAAAGAACCAAGATTTGTGTTTGTTTAGGTCATATAGGAAATCAATAGATAATTTGGTATTAAAATACAGAACTATTAGTTCTTACTCCAGGTTTTTAGATTCTTCGTTAAGTGCTTGTTCTACTCTTCTTTTTTTTTTTTTTTTTTTTTTT